>NC_043709.1:68311120-68361843 GCF_006229205.1 Suricata suricatta
AAAAAAAAAAAGTAAAGAAAATAATAAGGGAAAAGCCCAAGACACACTTCCTATGGAGAGGGGCGGGGGGGAACCAGCATGTAATTTCTGTCCTTGATGGAATGTATTAAATAAGCAAACACCCCAACAAGGAAAACAAGTAATTGATTTTAAAACTTCAATAGATTCCCATCTATCACAGATAAAGTCAAATTATTTTGTGAGTTTTGCAAGATCTACACACAAAATAGCTCCTGCTTAGTTCATTAGCCACAGTTAATCAATATATCAAAATCTTTCACTTCTCAGAATTTGCACATAGTTCTTTTGTTTGAAATGTTTTCCTCTTTCCCATCTCATTAGCTAACTCGACTTTTCCTTTAGTCCTCTGCTTAGATGTCACACCCCCCGAAAGCTTTTCCTTACTTGTAATATTTTATTCCAGAGAGCACTATCTTTATCAAATTCCCATAGCATTTTTTAAAATTATTACTTGTCTCTCAGAAGGACCAGAGCTCTGCAAAGACAGATACTATCTGTCTTCTTCAAGGATATGCCATTGGTGTCCAAGTTAATACCTTGAGGCATAGTAGAATTCTATAAATATTACTTACATGGGAAAGCTACTCATGCGTTTGTTTCCTCCACCCCTTAGTATTCTAAATGATCTCACTGTTCCTCACATGTATAATTTTATGATCCACTCCCAACCCTGTCTCAAACTTTCCAACTGCCTGTCTTCAAGTATATCTATTTTAAATCAGGAATCCGAATGCTAGGAATAATGTACTCTATTAAAAGTAGCAAGAACAATGATACAGTGCTAGAGCATTTATTCTTCTTGAAGAATGTACTTTACAATTTACAATGAATGAATTTAAAAAGATGAATGAAGAAAATACATACCTATTATTTTGAGATGTCAAAAAAATCATATGTTTCAGTAGCATATGATAGATATAGTATTTAATATATAAAATTAATATTTGGTAAACAAACTTGTTAATGCCACTGACTTTAAAATAGGATTGCATGCAATTCCTTTTAATGTTAGCCTATTTGTAAATGACATTTTAATTTATTCTTTACTGATTTTTCACTGAGCAGCCTACTTATACTTGCAAATTTTTTTTATTTTCAAAAATACCCTTATCTTCCCAAATGTTACTCTCAAATCTCTTTCCAGAATTACATTTCTCAGAACTTAGCCTTTTTCCTGGTTTATGAATTAAGTCATTGATCTCTTTGCCAATTTTGCCAAGCCAGTTTTTCACAGCTGGTGGGTTAAGACTTAGCAATAACTCATACCAATGTGTATTTGTCTTTAATGTGTAGAGTCCTTGCTGTTGAGCTGCATGACTTAAAGATTTTATTGGCTGAGCAATTAAAGCATCAGTGTTCATTAACATGCTAATATAATCCTTTTATAGGGAGAAATTGAGATAGAATGCTGTAGCCTTAGAAATATACCATGCTTTATAAAAAATGGCATCAATGACACACAAAGCATAAGATTGAGAGAGTGGGTAGACAGATTGTGTGGCAAAAACACGCAGGAGAGGGGACATCATACCTGAGTGTCCACTGCCTCCAAAGATAGTCTGGAGACCGCTCTGTAGGACAAAAGGAACATTAATGTGGGACCTGGGAAACTGTGTTCTCATTATGATTGCCACTCATTAACCATGTAAACTTGTGCTAGAGGGATCTTCCAAAAACCCCGATCAGATTCAGTTAGCTCTCTCCTAAAACCTTTCCCATTTCATACAAGATAGACTTCAGATTTAAAAAAAAAAACTTTTTAAATATTTATTCATTTTTGAGAGAGAGACAGACAGAGTGTAAGTGGGGGTGGGGCAGAGAGAGATGGAGACACAGAATTTGGAGCAGGCTCCAGGCTCTGAGCTGGCTGTCAGCACAGAGCCCAATGCGCGGCTCGACCCCATGAACCGGGAGATCATGACTTGAGCCAAAGTCTGACGCTTAACCTACTGAACCACCCAGGCATTCCTAGAGTTCAGGTTTTTTAATGTGCCTCATGAAAGTTTCATGATCTGATTCCTGCCACCTTCTTAATTTGTCTTTGGCATTTCTGTTTCTCCATTTCATTAATTGTAAATGACTGTGGTTAGGTTAGATGGTTTCTATAGTTCTTTTCAGGTCTAACAATCTGTGATTCTGAATAATTACAAAGTCAGCCTCAGCTTTCAGATAGGATAAAAGGGGATGTGTAAATTTATAAATTACTCTTTCTAACAGATCAACTTGAATTATCCTGGGGCAAGAGAGGTTGTTCAAGTATAAGAAACAGGATTTATTTATGCTTTTTAAGTTTGTTGGCGTATGACTGTGTATCCTACAAAATCCTGGAGAATCAGATTCTTCACTGCAACCATATAAATCATGTTCTCTTTGTTAGAATTGTAAAGTATGTGGGCTGGTAATGACTTGGAAACCTCTAGCCTTTATATATATATATATATTCCTTCCAAATGCTTTCATATTTCCATATCACATATATATATATATATATGACGAAATTAAGAGATGAAATGCCTGTCAGTTTATAACGGAGCCAAAGACCAGAGTCTGGTCTTCTTTATCCCCCTGCAGTGCTCTTCTACCATGCAAGATTGGATTTTACCACAATAGCTTATGTTCATGTTCATACAAAAAGCTCATGTCCAACTAAACACCTGGGCAACATACTAGAAAGAAAGGATTCGCTCTGCCAAGTTGAGGTCCAGGTCAGACCAGTGTGAATTCCTTCTAGATGAATCCCTTCCAGATGAAAAGCCATGAGAGGATTCATTGATTCATCTAGCACATTTTTAGTAAGGGCCCACCATTGTTCTAGAACAAGGCCTCTACCCTCCTGAGTCTTATATTCCGGTGGAAATAGATGACAGACATACTGACAAATAGCTTACTAGGATACTTTCAGACCCTGGTAAGTAATGTGGAGAAACTGGGGCTTGGGAGGTTACTTTAATTTAGTGAACTTCTCCTTACCTTGATTGTACCTCTCTTTTCAGCTCCATTAATTGCTCCATCTTACCAACTCTTGTGAGATTTATTTTTCTTTTTTTTAATGTTTATTTTATTTTTTGGGGGGGAGGGAGGGTTTGAATCAGGTTCTGTGATGACAACAGAGAGCCCAATGTAAGGCTGTAATTCACATGACCTGAGCTAAGTTGGAGGCTTAACCAACTAAGCCTCCCAGGCACCCCAATAAAATTGATTTTTCTATGCCACTTCCCTACTCCCTTCCTTCCAAATGCTTTCATATTTCCATATCACAGCAAGGATGATACCTTTCTTGTATTTGTTGGACATTTAAGTGCATTCCTCTTCCATCTCCTATCCCATAGCTGTATTTCTGTTTTATTTCCTGCATAAACTCCAACCGAATGGAATACTCACTGTTCCTAAATGTTTCATTCTTTGCTGCCTATGCTGCTGGCACAAGACTTGAATCTCTAAAATACTCCTCCTGCTCATGTTTGAGATCTCTCTTTGACAGGAAACTGTTCAGTGGCAGCTCTCTCCAACTTTGTACACGTCTGTCACTTTAAGCCTACTTTTTCAAAATCTACCTCAAGCCTTGCCCCACCAACCAGCAAATTGTCCTTTGTTGCCCAGTCTCTTAGTCATCAACTTTTCTCTGAATACCAGTCCTGGTAGCGAATATATTCTTTCTTCCCTTCCCTTTTCTTTTCTCTTTTTTTCTTTTCTGGCACTTGGCATATAGGACCGTATGCTGTTATTCATGCTGAATCCAGGCATCTTAATTTCATTATTAGCTTCTCAAGTTGGGAGGGAGAGGAAGAGTTGTAAAATTATTTATATCACCAAATGTGTTCTGCATTAATAAGTGCTCAGAACAAAAAAGCACTGTGTTAAAAAAAAATGTTGGTTGCTCCCTATTTAATGCACATTGTTATTTGTTTCTGCTATATAGTATGCATCACTTCATAACATTATTATTTGAGAGTTATTTCTCTGGCTAGAATTTGTCTTTGTTGCCTAATGCTGTACTTAGACATGGTGCATGTCCATTGTATACTTGTTGAATTAATGAATAAAATCTTAAAAACACGACTAGATATTCAGAGCCTGTAATTTTCTCATGTATATGGTAAATTCTAAGGAGGGAGATGGAGGAAGAATAGTGTTATAATGGTCCTGAGATTTATTTGACTGAGAAACATTCTGTTTTTTGACAGAGTTCCTCACTCTGTGTTTTGAGGAACCATAAACCTCTCTTAGAGATATTGCTCTGTAAAGTATAGGGTTAAAACATAGAAGGCACCTAATTGGATGATGATGAAAGTGGTGGTGATAGCACTGAGAAGGATTATAAGTCCTTTAGAGGCAGGACCTATGCTTAATTCTCTTTGTGCTGAATTTTGGAAGCATTGTTAAAAGCCACATGGTGCAGGGGCACCTGAGTGGCTCAGTCAGTTAATCATCTGACTTTGGCTCAGGTCTTGATCTCATGGTTCGTGAATTCGAGCCCTGTGTTGGGCTCTGTGCTAGCAGCTCAGAGCCTGAAGCCTGCTTCAGATTCTGCATCTCCCTCTCTCTCTCTGTACCTCCCCCACTCATGGTCTGTCAGTCTCTCTCTCTCTCAAAAATAAATAAAAACGTTTTTAAAAATTAAACAAAGCCACATGGTCCAGCAGTGAGCCCTGTGTGTGGATCTGTACATGTCCAGCCCAGGCTGCAATACTTTCTCTTGACAAGACCTACCTTCTATGGTAGCTCTTTCTAACTTTGTGACATTCTCTCTGCTTAGTAGAAAGTTATATTGTGGCAAACTCCATCCCTGTTACTATCCACCTATGATTAGAGTTCTACACCTCAAGGTCATCAGTATGACTGAAAATCCAGTCAACCGACTTGGGCATAGAAAACATTGAATTAAATGTGTAGAGAATTCAACTGAATTTATGAGAATTTGACATTAAGTTTTTGAATTGGGATTTCAAATGAAAATATACCCGGGACTAAGTTTGAACATGATTTTCCGCCAGATCACTTTTTAGTCGTGCTGTTTTTGGGCTTGTGAGTATCTGAACATATAAGTAGAAATGACATTTATGTAGCTTTGTGGTTTTAAATGTGGCTGTTTGGGGAGTTCCTTTTCTGAAGATAGGGCATAAGAAATTCAAAAAGGCAACTGACAGTTCAGTACACTCTGTTGCAATTATATTTTTTGGTATTGTGCTCTTTTTTCCTCCCTTTGCAATACTGCTCCTGACACTTCATATCTCTGGGTCATGAATTCAGTATTTTTTTGTGATCCAAACCATTCAAGTTCCTAAAAGTCTTCATGTTAAATAGGTTCCTCATTTTGCTTTATGACCCCAAATTGTATTTTCTCTGATCATATGATAGCTTCACAGGAAAAATCTACAAAAGAAAATGGGACCAACCAATGTCTCCCAACACTGTATTTGTAGACCCACCAACAAACGATTTGTAGAGATAGTATTCAGGCTGTCACAAAGTATCCCTATTTACTTTATAAACCAAATTATCCAATAGCTTTGACTGTCAATAGGGCCCATCGACATAAATCACCCTGTCCTTTTTCTGTGTCTCCTCCCCTACGACTTTAATACTCTTGACATTTTTATTCCTTAAGTATTCTTGGGAGGGATCTGGGGTGCTTTGTGTACTTATGAGTTTGATTTGCCAGGCTTAGTGGCTATTCCTGCTGAGGTGGGCTTCCCCCTCTGGTGTACTGTTTGGAGAAAAGGACAGCGTCTTCAGTAACTAATACTTTCTCCAGCTGATACTTGGCCCTGCTGTAGGCACTGAGGCTACATCCTTGACTCTACCAGGAAATAAGATCTCTCACTAGGAACCAGTCTTGTTTTGAGGAAGTGCCACAGTGTGCTCAATAGTTCTCCCCTCTGATAACCAAGATGTCTTCACTGAGTTGTGTTCATTATTCTTGGCTCTTTTCTCCCCAAAGATAAATTCTTTACACCTTTGTGCCATCTTTCCCAGTCACAAGCTTAAGCCCAGGGGACTCCTGCAGTGGCTTTCAGTAACTTCCACGTCTGTGTAGCTCTCGCTCAGAGGAGCAGGGTTAAAGACCCTTGATCCAGCTGAGCACATTAGTAATCCCATATGATTCCTATTATTATCTTAAGACCCTGGAAGCAAATGAGTTTTCATCATATTCCCCCAGGGTGCCTGTAGTTTGATTTTTAGGCTATAATTGAATGTAATACTTGCCTTGAAGACTAGTGCAAACATTTAGAAGTAGCATGATATCATGAGAAGTGTATTATACTAGGAGTCAGATAATTTGAGATCTGTTCTTTTAAAAAATGTTTATTTATTTAAAGAGAGAGAATCATAAGCAGGCTCCATGCTGTCAGCACAAAGCTCAACTTGGGGTTCTGTCCCACAAACCATGAGATCAGGACTTGAGCAAAAACCAAGAGTTAGAGTCTTAACCAACTGAGCCACCCAGGTGCCCCGGAGGTCTATTCTTAAATCTTCCTTGAACTAGTCTTGAAGCATTTATTCATTCATTCTGTAGCATTTATTGACCTTGTAATATCCTAAACACCCAATAAGGTATTGTAAATATAAAAATGAATTACATACTTAGTGATTCTTAACCCTGTTTATGCATTAGACCATGGGTCATCAAACTATAGCCTGCAGGCCAAATCTGATGCAACTTCTGTTTTTGCAAATAAGATTTATTGAAATACTGCCAGGATCATTTGTTTACATTTGCTTATGGTTGCTTTCATGCTAGAACAACAGAGTAAAATTTACAACAGATATCCTATAAGTCCCAAAGCCTAAAATGTTTACTGTCTAGGTCTTTACTGAAAAGTTTTGCTGACCCCTGCATTAGACTTATCATGGAGAAGATTTATAAAAGAAATCATTGCCTGTGTTCCACCACAGATAGTTAAATCAGATTTGGAGTGGGGGGTTGTTTTTAAATGTTTTTTGTTTTAAATGTTGTTTTAAATGTTTTAAATGTTTTTTAAAAAAGCATGACAGATGAATATAATGTGTGCTAGAGTTAAGAGACACAACTAGATGATCTTTACCCTGGAGGAGTTTATAAGGCTTGCTGGAGAGAAGAAGCTTATAAAACTTAGTAAAGGTACAATGGATGAATCTGCAATGGTAACACAAATTTCCAGGAGAGCACTGTATAGGGAGCATTTTACTTATGAGGGAAGTTTTCACTGAGAGACGTTTAAACAGATTCTTGAAGGATAATCCACTGGTGGGCAAGATCCACTAAGGGTGGTAATAGGGAAAGAAGGAATAGAGAGAATAGCATGTACAGAGGCAGGTACATATGAGAGAGCACAGTCCATTTGAGGAATTATTGGAAGTTCACTGAGAAGGAAGAAAGGAGTGGGCATAATCTATAAAACTGAGAAAATAAGGGCCAGAACGGAAAGATCTTTTTATGCTAAGAGGTTTTTAATTTATTGTGTTAATTTTCATTTAGTAGTTGAGTGGTAAAATTGAGTCTTTCTAGACCTCCATTTTCTCATCTGTAGAATAAGTAGTTTGTTTAGATTATTGCCAAGATCCTGTTACCTCTAAAATATAACTTTCTGAGATTTCATCAGTTACTTCTTTTGATACTGTCAGGACTGGGTTATATGAATAGCATGACTTCCGGAGTAGTAAGTCACCTGTCTCCTATAACTGATCCATTTCACTCAATAGTACAAATGAGAACATTGCTACTTTGGGGATTCACCGCAAGGATTTGAGAGAGCAGACTTCTGGAGAAATAGCATGACTGGACCAATGCATTAAGGCCTTTCATAAAGAGTATTTCATAATGATAAAATATTTGTAAAATAGTTTATGTTCCATGCATAGAGGTGCTATAAAATGGGGAGAGTCTTATTGTAAAAATTCACATTCTTTCCAGTTTAAAAAATTCCACATTTTCCCCAATGCCTGTTATGGCTTACCATGTCTTTACACTCAAAACTTATACTCTGGTTTCTCTTCAGACCACATAAATCTTTCGCCTTTTACACTCAAAACTTGGTTTGTGAACATCTATGGAAGTTCTTCAATATGATATCTTATTACTATTTTACAGTTTCTCATTTATATCAGGTCTCAACATTGTAATTTCACCTCTGTTCAGAAACTTGCTGGGATAGCTATATCTCTACTTCTATCTCTAATAAACTATATGGTATTGGTTTCATGTGTTTACATGAAGATTCAAGTTCTGGTGTATGTAAATATCTTATTTACCTCTTAGTGCCTTCCCAAATATGCAGAATAGCCAGTAAATCAAAAAATAATATATGGTAGGCTCAGTGATTGAAGATTCCAAGACTCCAAGGTAGCAAACTTGTACTTTCTGATTCATTTTATCAGAGATAGATGACTGCACTGAAATTTTCTAGCTATATTTAGAATGTTGCAAGTTGACATATATAGACATCTTTGAAATGCCAGCAAGACCTATTGGAAAAAAATGTTTACAGTTTCTGTCATTTGAACATCAAGCATTCCTATTAAAGGAGATGTTTAGAATACTTTTAAAAAATGCTTTTCAATTGGAAACTATTGCTCTCTCCAAAGAAAATTATGGAGAAACTCTAGAATATTGGCCACTGTTGACCTCTTTGCCCTACTTCTTCTTCACAGACATTGATGAGTGTGCTGAAGGGCGCCATTACTGCCGTGAGAATACAATGTGTGTTAACACCCCGGGTTCTTTCATGTGCATCTGCAAAACTGGATACATCAGAATTGATGATTATTCATGTACAGGTAAACAATAATTATTCATGAAATAAAATCTTCCTATTCCTTAAATTTACTTTTAAAGCTTTCTTTTAACTCTAATATTTTGGAGAAGGATGCCATAAGTTCTCCCTTACAAAAAAGCAAGCCACAAGGAAAAGCATATCTCCTTGATTTGGTAGTTAATTCTGAACCTGCTCTAAGGAAAGGAATACCTGCTTGCCCTGGGTAAGTTTTATACTCCCTATTAGGAGAGTAAGGAAACACTAGAGAACCAAATTAATATTATGCTAATTTTAAACTTAAACAGTTTTATACTCAAGACTTACGTGAATCCAATGGTAAATCTGAGAAACAACCCTTAAGTAATATTTACTTTATATGGCAGTAGATTTTTGCATAGAGGAAGGATATCATAAATAATGTGATATTTTCAGAAATAGATTCTTAGAGTGCTAGAAAATGAGAATATTAAAGAGAATCAAGCTCCTTCATGCCTCTGGGAAATGCAGCTGAGTATGTCAAAGAAGTTTTGCTTATGTTTGTTTTATGAACTATCACTCCCTTCCCTCTCACTACCAGTCCTGTTCATGGATAATTTGAGTGTAGTCATGTCTAAAGTTGGTCCTGGAACAAGACAACCTATTCACTTCATATTCTATGAGTTCCTACCTGTAGAATATGAAAGAAAATGGTGCTAGAAGGGTAGCTTAAAGACTATGGGGTTTGAGGAATTGTGGGTGTGAAACAGAAATTTCTTTGGATTTCTTTTTTTTTAAATACAAGAATCTTAAAACTAAATAAATTTTAGAAAAGCATATGGCATCATAAAATTAAAGAGTACTTAAAATATTATTCTTGTCACTTTTTATTGTACCTGTCACTTTCTACTCTATCTCCAAATTTATAATTTTTGTCAGATGGATAGACAAATAATACTTCAAGGTTTCCAGGGAAAGAGACTATAAGACGCTAGTAACTATGAATCTATAATTAAAGTGTCATCTTTGCCTCTGTGTTAGTGTACAGTCTCCTAAGTTTTCATTATTGTGACCGTAGTGTGTACTACTTGATATCTTTTTTATCAAGATAGAGGTCCTTCCTCTAAATTCAAATATAGTATTTCTATAAAAACAAAATGTTGCATGTAAAATATAATGAGAAGTGACCTCACCATCTATGGAGAATAACCAAAGATATTTTGAAGAATATATATTTCATATAGAGTTGAAATATATGAGTCAATTGATTGCAAAATCTTGCTTTTTTTTGTTTATTCTAAATATTTCCATATTATAGAACCAATTCTTCACTTTTTCATTAGACAAAATTTAATCACACTGAATGGCAGAGTTTTTGAAAGAGGACTATGGAGATCTTTTTCAACATAAAAAAATATAAATAACAAATCCCGATAATTATATGGAGAATAAAACATACAGTCTGATTGGTAATATCAGTAAGTCTGAGTTCCAGTGTAATTGTTAACAAGAACAACAGCAACAACCAAAATCTTAGTAAAACTACTGCATCTCTGAGTATTTCAAGATGTGCTCATTAAAAAAAAGGAGAGCTAGCAGTTTTCAAGGAGTCTGCTGATTCCCTGGCATGAAAGACTTAAAACTGTACATTTTTATACTTCCTAGTGACTCTTTTTGTTTTTCTAACATTCTTAAAAAGTGTTCAACACTGTAAGTAAGAATACATGACACATAATTTGGCCTCCTGTTGAAGGAGGAGTGTTTCTTCGGGGCAGAGTATTTTTAAGAGCTTCATTTCCATTCCAAGCATGTCTGTTGGCTGTAAATCCAAGGAATGGTTGAACTGTCATGGCTTCCAGAGAATCTCCTGTTCTAGCCTTACCTCTCCTAGTGTATTTTCCTTCCAAATAAAATCCTGCAAATTACTATTTGTTTTTGACTACTTAAGGAGAATTTTCCAGTAAGATTCCAAAGTATCTAATGATATAAATAAAGTATCCCATTGTAGGAATGCCAGTGAAGGTTGAGATCATTTTAAGAAAAGCTGTGCAGGCCATGATTTTTGTGCCTAACTAACCAGAGCCCAGAATTTCTAGATCTGGCAGGTGATGGAATGCATTTCCTTAATGATGTGTTAACATTCCCAGCTAGCACCGCATGTTTATGCTTCCACTTGAAGAAAGACTTCTTGCCCTTAGATTTTCTATATATTATGGGCAGGTCTACAAATTTGAGACTTTACATCCATACATAAAAGTTGGATTTTCTAGGGAATAGGAGTGGATTTTATTTTATAGTCCAAAGCCAGACGATCTTTGGGAAAACTTTTTATGTTAGACCATGCAGGCTCAGCACACAGTCAGGGTTCCTGTAAAGGAAATGAATGTGTAAATGCACCCTCTTTCACCCTCTCCCTCCCCACTTTAACTTTAGTATCTATACAAAAGGCTCAAAAAATGACTCCTCTGACAGGGGTTTGCCTTGCACCTGAAGGTATCTAGGCTGTACCTTTTCAAGAGCTCCCACACGATCAGCGTACGACATTATTTTTCTGATGAAGATTGGGATTTATTTTACATGAATTTAGATACAGACATCCACATTCCTGCAGTAGTAGGCCTTCCAGAATAAATGTCAAGACACCATTGCAAAGCCTTTCCCTGACATTTGTGGCTGAGCTCCTGGAGTTCTGAATTTGTTTTGCTTCTGCATGCTCGCCCCTTCTCCCATTGAAGAGTACCCTCTGCACCCCGCAGTAACATAACTGACATTCTCAACACTAAAGTCTCAGAGCTGCTTGCCCATCTAAAATTAATCATTCTAATTTAAAGAAGAATCTAAGCACGATACATGGTTATTTTATAGCCAGGAGCTGTGATCAATAAAAGAAGCCATTTTTGCTCTCATAACCTTGTCACTCTCACATAGAAATTATGTGTGCTACAGGGTAATTACCTTACATAGTTGGTAGCATTGAATTGTTTATTTTTTTCTTTCAGTTTCAGATCATTTGAGTTATATTTTCCCCATGATCATAAAATTTAGGAGAGGGGGGCACCTGGGACACCCAGTCAGTTGAGTGTCCAACTTCGGCTTGGGTCATAATCTCACAGTTTGTGACTTTGAGCCCCACATCGGGCTCACTGCTGTCATCAGTCAGAGGACTTCAGATCCTCTGTCCCCTCTCTCTTTCCCACCCCACTCATATTCTTTCTCTGAAAAATAAATAAACCATTAAAAAATAAATAAAATAAAATAAAAATTGGGAGATGGCAGAAATCTTAAAGGTAATCTAGTCCAATCTCTTAACTTTCACAGGTGGGAAAACTGAAGCTCAGATTAAATGCCTTGCCCATGGTCATACATGCCATACAGAGGCAAAAGGGGGCCAGAAGATAAGCCTCCTTATTAGTTCTCATATTATTCACCACTTGTTAAATTTGCAACCATATAAAAATAAATAACAGGAAAGATTCATATTTTATTTAGAAATGCATTACTAGTTTATTTTTTTATTTAAATATTTGCAATGTTTATTTTTGAGAGAGACAGACAGACAGACAGACGACAGCATGGAGAAGGGGCAGAGAAAGAGGGAGACACAGAATCCAAAGCAGGCTCTAGGCTCTGAGCTGTCAGTACAGAGCCCGATGTGAGGCTCAAACTCATGAACTGTGGGATTATGACCTGAGTCAGGGTCTGAGGCTTAACCAACTGAGCCACCCAGGTACTTCTACATTATTTAGTTTATAATGTTCAGTAATTAAACTGCCTTTCTTACAGATGTTTTCAGTTCATTAGCTTTGATTCAAAGAGGAATTTTTCCCCTACACATCTTATAATAATAATCCTTAACCAGAAGTCAGTAGAAGAAATATAAATCAGCGTCTTCTGGGCCTCTGACTCTATTATACAGTTGTGCTAATGATTCAGTTGCACAAATGCTGTAGCAGTTTAAGCTCTTCTAAAGTCATTAATATAATTGTCCTTCCAGAGAGGGTGCTATTTATTTATTTTTCCAATTAGTGCTCCATAATGTCTTTCCTTCTCACATCTTTTCCTATTCTCATAGAAGAAAGAATGGGAATACCTACAAGGAAAGAAGGAAAATGAAAAAAGGAAAGAAAGAGGGAAGGAAGGCACACAGAAAGAAGGGAGGATGGAAGGACATAGGAAGGGAGGGGTGAAGAAGAGAAAAGACAAAGGAAAGGGGAGAGAAGAGAAGAAAACAGGTTTGGTTCACATGATCCAAGATGTTAGAAGCCCACTCTTCGGTATCTCTGATTGCAAAAGTAACTTAATTTTTATGTATAACAAAGTTTCTTGGTTACTGATATGGACTAATGGCTTTCTTGGTTCACTCATATAACTGTTAGTTGAGCTGGGCAAATCTTTTTGAGTTTTACTGGACATCCCTTCTTGGAACTGGTCTTGTGTAATGGGAAAAGAGTAGAATATTTCTGGAAACAAATACGGGATCCAAGAACTGTCAAATTATCAAAGGACAAAAACATTCTGAGAAGGCATTCATTTCAGATCTTCCTGCTATATGTCTCTGCTCTGATTATTACAATTAAAAAATAGACTTCCGATTCTTTTTTTTTGTGTTGGTGAGCTTGCAATCTTCCCACTGTTATGCAATTCGTTAGAGTGGGAACAGGAAATTGGGAAAGGCAGACTGGTAGAAGGTATGGAAAATGTTTTGGTCTTAGAGAGAAAATTGATCCTTTAGGGCGGTGGATATCCAGTGAGGGCAGTTTTGCTCTCCTGTCTGCCAGAGGTCATTTAACAATGTCTGGAGACATTTTAGTTATCTAAATCTGTGAGGAAGGAGGTTGCTACTGGTGTCCAGTGGATAGAGGCCAGGGATACTGCTAAACATACTGTGGTATTATTATTAGGTTAGCTTTCCTCTTGAGGAAATGTCTTATTTTCCTAGAAGCTTTTCGGCTGGGAGCTTTTCTCTGTTTTTTTTTTTTTCCCAACTGGGTTATTAATCTTTAACCTATTAGGACATCCACTACAAGGTAGCTCCCCATAACAAAGAACTATATGACCCAAGTGTCAGTAGTGCCAGGGTGAGAAATCTGCTTTAGGGTCAGCCAATCGAAATTGTAAAATGTACACCTAAGATTTTTATTTTACTTTATTTTTTTAAATGTTTGTTTATTTTGAGAGAGAGAGCAAGCAGAGGAAAGGGGCAGAGAGAGAGGGAGAGAAAGAGTCCCAAGCAGGCATAGGCTCTGTGCTGCCAGTGCAGAGCACAACTCAGGGCTTGATCTCATGAACTGGGAGATCATGGCCTGAGCCCGTATCAAGAGTCATATAACCAACTGAGCCACCCAGGCACCCCTGTACACTTTTATAAAAAAAACTTTTCCTTTTCCTCTTCAGGTTCCCTTAAGGCTCTGGATAGTGATGCCTTCTTTCACTTTTTATAGTGTCCATGTCCTTTTATTGGCCTTTGGCCTTCTCAGTAAGGACACTGACCCCCATTCTTCCTCCTTTTTCTTATCAGAAGCCTCTTCTTAGATGAACCTAGGAGAATGATTCTCCAGTGGTAAAATTGCAGGCCTCAACAGAGGGAACCAGGGGGACTTCTTGAGGCCCCTCAAATTACACTCTCCCAATGCACCCTCCAGATGCCTTCTGCTGACCTTGACTGCCTCTGTTCCTCCAGGATCTTCTGATGCTGGCTTTGGTCTATGTTGCATATCACAGAATGTCCAGAAGGTGTCTAAGCACAAGAGATTTTACCAGACACTTCATTCTGTTGTTACTAAAAGAGCCTCCTCTGGTGTTCCCCAAGGGATTTTACTTCTGAAAGTACTTAACCTTTATAGCACTGAATACTCCTAGTGCTTACATTTTATGATCTTACTGTAGCAGTTCCTTTTCTCTAACATGGTCAATACTGATTTTCTTTTAATCATCACTTCTATCTTGTTTGTCAGGCTTATGTAGGTGGATGATTATGGAGAAAGAGTCATGAATTTTATGATGATATTAAGTTTTCTTCGTCGTCTTTACTGTTGGTATTTTGGCGTTTTAAAGAGTCTTGGATACTTCTGTCATGCACAGAAGGTTACAGAGAAGGATTTACTACTGTTCAACTGGAGCCAAAGATTTTAAGTCCTTTGTAACCCATGCGTGCCCCTTCCGCAAATAGTTGCCATGTGCCTGTGCATGTGTGTGTGTTTCTTTAAGGTTTCCCATCAAGCAATGCTAGAAAAGGTAATTGGCTTTAAGTTTTTAAAGAGTCCATATTTTGGAAATACATCAATTACATTAGTATTTTTGATTCTGCATTCCTTAAAAAAAAAACTTAAACTAAAGCTGGTAATTTATTATATGGGTGGACAATAACTTCATTATCAGCTATTTAAAAATAGCACTTGATGTATTTGTCAAAATCAGAAGTACAGAACAAGCCATCATTCATTCACTGTGTGTGTATTACGATAATTACTAGCATATAAATAGTAAAGGGGTAAGATAGTGTAGACAGTGGCAGCAGAGAGGATGGGGAATCAGAGAACACAAATGAGAGAGAACAATGATAAAGAACAGGAAGTAAAGTACGCATATCAACATTCACACACAACAAATTAAAACAAACAAGGTTATTTTTGTTGTAAACCATCTTGGCACTTTATCTTTTGTAAAATGCCTAGCACACAAGAAAACTTCAATACGTGTTAGCTACCATCGTTGTTGTTATAATTATGACTAGACAAGCCATCCTCTTGAGGAAATGTCTCATTTCCCTGGGACCTTTTCAACTGAGCACTTTACTCTGGTTACGTTTCAAATGAGTTACTATTTTTCATAAAATACATAGTTTTGCTGGAGCAATGCATTCAGTGTTCCTGTTTGTGCAACTCTACTTATTATGTAACGGAGAATAGGGGCTTACAAAAAGAAAGAGAAGCCTTGATGTAACTGAATGGCACGTTCTCTAGAAGTTAGAAAACTCCTTCCGCAGGTGGATCCGTTGTACTTCCCAGGATAGGGACTTTCCATTGTTCCTGTGAAGGAGCATTAGATTGGGGTGCGCTAGGGCTGCATGGGTGCATGCAGGCCCCTGTGAGGACACTAATCTGCCCAGAGTAGGGAATACAACCCCTAAATAGTTAGTGAGTCTGCTCAGTCTCAAACACTGCAGATTTTATGAGCTCGGCTGCTTCTATGTGGATTTCTTTTCTAAAGAATCACAATCAGCAACCCAACAATCCTGCCATCTGGCCACTGGCTGCCGTGGCTGTTGGGAAGGACTTCTGCATTTTTATGAACAACCACTCTAAATTTTCTCTTCCTGGAATCACCATTGCATTGTGTATTTCATAAAATATGAGGAATCAGACAACTGTAGGTTTTAAAATTTGAAATGTGGTCCCCAGTGCTAAAAGATGCCTTATGCATTTCCTGTGGCTCACTGTATATGATTATACTGTGTCATTATTATTGAGAAATTTGAAAATATAAACATGATCACAGAAGCAAATTAAAATACCAAGCCCCAAGACTCAAAGAATTAATAGTGAAAAGCAATGTAAACAATGTAATCACAAAAACATTTCTAGAAGAATGTGTAGTGCGGTTACCAGGAAGGGTTAATGTTAAAACTTCAGGCCACGTTTAGAAAACTTGCAGAGAACAGAAGTGAATCATGTCGGTGCAGTTTAGTGAGGAGGCCAAGGCAATGTGCTTATCTCTTTTCTGAAACACATATGTGCATGCATACAATTAGCAGTCAGCTCAAAATGGAACAGGCTCAAAGGCTCACGGAGCTGAATTGCTTTTTTAGAGATGAAAAGCTTGGAAAGGAGTTTGTGCTATCTGAGTCTGTCAGTGAGTAGGGGTAGCATACCAGCTTCAATGTAGCAGTTTCCAGGCTTGTCAGAGTCTTTATGTGGTGTCTCAGGGCAGCCATCGTGTCCATGTATGACCTCCAGCCTGGCCATGGTTCAACCATCAGAGCGTTCAGGGGTGTGCGTCTACACGAGCTTGCCTCTGTGCTAGCTCACCGAAGCGCTCAGATGGTGGGAGCTGCCTCATTAGCCAGCCTCGCCTGCTTCTCCCGGTTAGTCAGTAAACCCTAATTCACCTCTGTCCCAAATAGATGTATTATTTGAGTTTTATTTTGAGATTTTTATATGAAATGCACAGAGTCAAAAACTCATGTAGAGGAATAAAAAGATTATATATGCCAGGAATGTAATAATAGCAGTGTCTTAGCAACAGGCACCTGTGGGGGACAGTATTATCGGAGTTGAAGTTCAACAATGCCTTTCATTTCCTTCTTTGATTGTTGGCTTTGACATGTTAGCTGGTATGAAAATTCGACTTTCCCTCTGCCTCCTCACTGTTTGAGTGCTCCATGAAAGAGTGTTCATCTTCTGGTTCTGCTGCTAATAGAACGTTGTGATGGGTGTGTAATCCCCTGATGCCATTGCCCTGTCTCAATGCTCTCCTTTGCTTCCCAGGCTAGGAGGCCCTTGCACTGTCATACTCAGTCATGGGCTTGGGCTCTAATGGGTGAGTTTCTTCTCTCAAAGCCAAAGCCATGTCTCTCTGTGTGCTTCTGCTGGAGTGAGAGAGAGCCACACTGACTAGTTGGATAGTACTTTCATTGTCTGTGGCCATGTGTTTTAGTACTGGTACTTCATAAAACTTCTGATACCATATGCCAGGATTCCTTTTTCTCAAAGTTCTTTTCTTAAAAGGAAAAACACTGTACTCATTTTCTACTGCTGCATAACAAATACCCCCCAAATTTGGCAGCTTAAATTAATACACATTTATTGTCTCACAGTGTCTGAGTCAGGAATCTGGGCAGGGACTAGCTCCTCTGCCATGATGGTCTTCCACTTCAGGGCCTCTAAGGCTGCCATCCAGGTGTCCACTGGGGCTGGGGAAGGATTGTTTCCAAGACCACCTGTGTGATTGTTGGAAGAACCAGTTCCTTAATGGATGTTGACTGTAGGTTGCCCTCAGTTCCTTACCACATAGGCCTTTCCAACATGGCAGTGTGCTTCACCAAAGCCAGTAAGTGACATCCTGTTGCCTTTGCTGTTGTAAATTGGTTAGAAGCAAATCACTAGGTGCAGCCCCTACTAAAGGGAAGGGATGACACAAAGGCATGAATGTCAGGAGGCAGAGATCACTGGAGGACATCCTAAAGGCTGCCTGCTACAGACATTGAATATTATAATTGACTGACCCACTTTGGCTAAATACTGATAAGAGCACCAGGTTGAGAATAAGGGTAAAGAGAAAGGAGTAAAAATGTGTTGTTTAAGGAGTTGTGTGTAAGAGATTATGAAAAACTCATGAGATGTCTCACATTCCTTTCAGTTTTCTTTACACCCAAACTTTGATATGGGTGCATGGTTAGGTTATTGTCCAATCTAATAGACGGAGATAGTATAAATGAATCATTACAGTACATTGAGGTACATTCTGTAACACAGAAATGTGCAGAGGGCTATGAGGAACCCAGAAGAGGCAGTGCATAATCTGGCTTAAGCCTGGATATGGGCAGGTATCACCATGTGACATTTAAATTGAGGGTTTTTTTTATGTTTTTATTTATTTTTGAGTGAGAGAGAGAGAGAGAGAGAGCAAGCAGGGGAGGGTCAGAGAGAGAAGGAGTCATAGGATCTGAACACAGGCTCTAGGCTCTGAGCTAGTGGTCAGCACAGAGCCTGACGGGGGCTCAAACCCACAAACTGTGAGACCATGGCTTGAGCCGAAGTTGGACGCTTAACCAACTGAGCCACTCAGGCGCCCCAAAATTGAGATGGTTTTTTTTTTAAGGATGAACAGACATTTCAGGAAAGGAAGAAGTGAGAGGCAACATTTCAGGACAAAGGAGGAGTAGGTACAAAAACGTAGGTTGTCATATAATAGCAAGTTTAGTGTGAATGGAATTGTAAGAGATAAAGCCAGAAAATCCTGTAGAAAATTCTAAGACATTTCACTCAGTCTGTACACATTCTAATTGAGATGTATGTTGAAGAGTCAGTGCTTTCTTTTTTCTTTTATGTTACTTTTCCTTGTTTGCCCCAAACTTGTTTATTATGTCAATCTGACAATCAATGCAGACCTAGAATCAAGGTGATATGGTATTTTATTTCAAAGAAGGCAAAATGCTTTGTTGGTGTTTCTGGAACTCCATGAAAGTAAATTTTTAGTGTGGTCTAATAACTGATTTTAGAATTTTTCTAGAACAAAATCATAACCATTAAGTTGCTACCTGAGGCATTTTTATACAACAGATTTGTATACACATGTCCATTAGATGTTGTGAAATGCAGCAACAACAAACACAAGACAGGAAGTGGCTAAGAGGTCCACAGGGCCTTTCCATTTAGTTGATCCAAATTAAATCATCATCTCCTTAGCCTCTTCCTCTCCATGAACATTTGTCACATTTGAGCTTAAAGATGCTGGCTCATCCAAGCCTCTTAGATTTGAGTCCTTGTTCTGCGATCTTCCACTTGTGATTCTGAGCAACCTGTCTAACCTCTTAACCTCAGTTTCTTCATCCTTAACACGGTATGATATTACATACCTTATCTGTCGTTTTTGGAATTAGATGAAGTATGCAAAGTAATCAGCATGACAGCTGGAAGGGAGTACGCAGGTATACGTGGTGGTTATGTTCTTATTTGTGGTGAGCAGAATGATAGCTTCTGAAGACATACTCATCCTAATCCCCAGAACCGGTGAATATGGTACCCAACATGGCAAAAGGGGCTTTGCAGACCTAATTAAAGACCTTGAAATGAGGAGATTGCCTTGTAGTACACAGTGGGCTCAATCTAATCACATAAGTCCTTACAAAAGAACTTTCCTTACTGTTGTCAGAGGAAGAAGTGACTACGGAAAAATGGTCAGAGAGTTACAACATTACTGGCTTTGAAGATGGAGGGGGCATCATGGATGGGGACAGCATCTAGAGGAACAGGCTCTAGAAGCTGGAGAGGCAGGAAAACAGAGCCTCCAGAAAGGCATGCAGACCTGTGGACATCTTGATTTTAGCCTGATAGACCTATGACAAATCTCTGACCTACAGAAGTATAAAGTCATGAATTTATGTTGTTTTAAGCCACTGAATTTAGAGGAAGGTGTTATGGCAACAAAGAAAGCTAATGCACTATTATTATTAGCTAACTCTGTTGAATGGTCCAAAACTATATTTTTAAATTATTCCCAGTTCCCATCTCTTTCTCAGTGGTTGAGGAGCAATAATTCAATTCTAATAATTCTAGAGTAAATCTGGTATTTGTGGGGAGATGAAGGGATAGTCTGTTAAGGTGCTGGGGAATGTAGTTCCTACTTATGTCCAAATTCCTCACTTTAATGATTGGGCCCCTTTTTTCATATTTGGTGTTGGCATAAAAGTAAAGGATGCTCAGAGGCACCTGGGTGGCTCAGTCAGGTAAGTGTCCAACTCTTGATTTTGGCTCAGGTCATGATCACAGTTTGTGGGGCTGAGCCCCGCATCAGGCTCTGCACTGGCAACATGGACCTGCTTGGAATTCTCTCTCTTCCTCTGTCTTTGTCTCTCCCCTTCTTGCTCTCTTTCTCTCTCAAAATAAATCAGTAAATTTAAACAGAGGTAAAGGGAGCTCATTATTTTAAAAATATTTTGTTAGTCTGCATCTAATAAACACACACATAAACACACAAAATTGTGCAGACATAGACTATACATTTACCCCAAACATAGTAAATCAAATGATGATATTGCACATTTCTTATCTGCCTCCTTTTTAAAACATTCTGAACTTAATGATATGAAGGAAGTTGGCAGACAATCATTTTGAAAGCACCGTTTTAAAAATTCCTTTGTAGATTTTGATGGTTGTTGGAGGATTGCTGCTGTCTTAGACCCTCTGGATGGAATGTAGGGTTGTTGAGAATGACCTTTAAATTCGGGAAAGTTTCATGCCAGTAAGACTATATCTGAGTCGCAAATTAGTGACTTATGGGCCACCATTAGCTTTCAGGAACAATGTATTTGGCTTTTGGGACTTTTTCATGGTTCAACATTTAATCAGCCCAAAGATTTTATTATGAAAACCTGGACTTCCAGCTAGAGCTCCAGATTGTTCTTCGTTGATTCTAAATCAGCATCGATGCAACTGAATAGTCGCAGCTTTTTTAGAAGGTCTGTCCAGTTTTCCACTCTCCTGTCTCCTTCCTAGTCACTGAGACTCTGCAGTTCCAGGAAGAAAACGAATGTTTGAATACCAGAATTCTTACAGCCTGGCTGCCTCCTCCATTCGCTTTGTCTGTCTGACTCATGAATTAGAGTATTTTTAGTTTGCAACCTATGATTTATCGTATTGAGGTGAACATAAATATGGTCATCATAAGCCATGGATATTTTAATATAGAAATAATGTCAAAGGTTTGGCTTCTTTATGAGTTATGACCCTACTAAATCCATAAGTAACATTGATATAAACCCCAGAAGAACCATCATTTCAATAAATTTGGAACTCATCTGTATTGGTTTTCGTTGTGAAATTAAATTATAGTAAATTTAAACAGTAATGCCACAAGGAGAGATTTTATGCCATTATGGTGCAGTGTCAGATACTTGGCCATTTTTTTTTAATTCCTAAAATTTTAGTTTATTGTAAAGTTTGTAGCAGAACAAATTGTTAAGACCAAAAACACATAATTTGTTGATAAACTAAAAAAGGTATGTGGAAGTAAAACTGTTGAATACTGAATGTTGTTGTTTTTTTTAAAGTTTATTTATTTTGAGAAAGAGAGGGCATGTGTGCACACAGAAGAGGGGCAGAGAGGGAGGGAGAGAATCCCAAGCAGGGTCCACACTGTAGGCACAGAGCTTGATGTGGGGCTCAGCCCCGCAAACCGTGAGACCATGATTTGAGCCAAAATCAAGGATCGGATGCTCAATCAACTGAGCCATCCAGGTGCCCCTGGATGTTGTTTTGTTTTCTAATGGCTTGTCTGTCCTATGATAGAAGTTGTAGCTCTCAGAAGGGGGTAGCAGTCTATGGCTTGTAAGGAGGAGCAGGATATTACATAGAATGCAATCAGCAAGGGGAATACACCATGTATATTTGGTTTGTGGTCTTCACTGTAAGTTAATCAGTAAACGGGGCCATGTTACTGATTGCAAGTCTTCTGCTGGGGGATTTGGGATTGGGGCTGTATGTAGCTATTGGTTTGGATGATATTAACAATGGTCTTAATTTTATTTGGCTTCTCTTTGCACACATTACAGTTTGTGATATTACCCCTCCCTTAGCGGTAAAGCTTTCCGCATTTGGATGCAGAATCTGATGAATCCATTGATAAACAACTGATGCATGGTGTCAAGAGCCCTGCGCAGCTGCCTACCCCCTGCCCTTGTGATCACAGGCAACCCTCAGCCTTTCTGAATCTCAATTTCCTGTCAGCAAACAGGGGGATAATATGACTTGTTTATATGTAGTCTCGGCTTTTAGTTGCAAGTAATAGGAAAAATTTGGCTGTCTTAATCTTCAAGGTATTTCCTAGAAGTGTGTAAGGGGCTCAAAGAATACATATAAAAGCTTAAAGAGCACTCTGGAAAAATGTTCAGAGACCAAGGCATCTCTGAAATCTTTGACAGTGTAACACTTTTCCCAGGATGAGGGGATCAAAACATGTCACTGCTCCTGCTGGGGGCCACTGCAGGATGCTGTGTGAGGATACACAGTGCTGAAAAGAAATGCTAATAATCTCTTTGCTTTCCCATCACCCATTCTCTATTAAAGATTCCTGGGCAGAAGCATGTAGTTGTTTTAGTTTATGTCACGTGACCATGTGTTTGCCAAGTGGCCGGAGCTTGGCTGGGTGAGAAAGATTCTTGCCTCCTTTGGCTTCCATAGTGGGCGGGGTGCCCTACTTCCCACCTGGACTCACACACTGGATGTTGTTTCCAAAATAGAGAGGCAGTTGAGATGTTGGATGTGGGAGAAGAGAGAGAGAATGAATGAGAGGTTATGAGGGATAGAGGATAGAGAAGGAAAGAAACTACGTTGTCGTTACTCCTTAATCTGTTTGGTTGATGTGGGGTTCTATGGTAAGACTATGCATAATAGAATCCTGAATACCCTTCAAAGCATTGTAAAAACCTAAGTGGCATTTAAATTAGCCTCACTGTCACTATTTAAGTTCAAACCTTCGTTGGTTTTTATCTGGACACTTTACATATTCTACTGACAATCTCACTGTGTGCAATTTTTTGCCTCATTATGACCTCAACTTTACCAACAGCTCGATCTTCCTATTCAGTGTAGTCATCTCCCTCTCTAGAAACTTCAGTGACTTCTCATTGCCCACAGGATAACATTCATACAGTTAACAAAGCATTCTGCCTTTCTAGCTTCATGTCTTCATACCATTCTACACGCCACAGGCTGCTTCTGCTTTGCAGAACCATTATAGTGGTTATAGCTGGATGAGGTATAACTTGTAGGGCACCACACTATAATACAAATGCTGATATGATTGGCTCCAGCCCCCATTCTCAAACTGGATGAACGAAGAGTCTTAGCTTTGGGGTTGTGGGAGATTGAGAGGAAGAAAGGAAGTAGGAAGTAGCTGACTTATGATCATCTAAGCATATTTAACTTTGCAAGGATTCAGCAGAGAATGTGCCCTGAAACCATCTAGAGGAAGATTTCAGTTCCCCAGCATATGTCCGTCTCAGAATCCAGCCCTGTAACCTCCCTGTCTGCTTCTGCCCACCTCTCCCACACAATGGGGTTACCTCCAAACATAGTGACCTCTGCAGCAGACCCTGCTGCTCCCTGCCAGTGCAGCCAGGAAACCGAGCGGCTGTCCTGCCTAAACCAGGGCCGGCAGCACCTGCCCCTGCCCTTCCGGCCACACAGTGTGTCACGAGGTAACTGGACAACCAACTGAAAATCGTGTTTCTTGGGAACCTCACTGCTACCTTTATTTTACTCAATTAAATTTTTAGACTTCTTTTATTCCATTATGGCATGTTTTATTATACCATTCACTGAGAATGTCTTTGTTGATGTGGTTTTTACAACCCAAACAGCTTTTTTAAATCTTTTTCTTTACATACTGAAATGCTACTTACCTTCTATGCCTTAGTAAACATGGTCTCACCTATATGAAGTATCTTTGAGTCTTTTCATTAGGAAATCTGGGTTCTTATCAGTTAATAGCATGAAGCTCAAGTGGATTTAGTATTTACCTTCCTTTTCACAGTATGACATTTTCAATGGATTTCTTAATCTGCATTTCTATAGCTCTTAATTAAATCTGTTTGGTTTTGTGGTTTTGTAGTTTACACACCTGCCTTCTCCCATTAAATTACATGTTATTTGAAGACAGGCTTTGTGTCTTTTTTATCCCCACTGAGAGAGAATAAAACTTGGTGAATTTCATAAAAGTTTCTTTAATCAATTAATTAAAGTTGATATCCTGTCTCTATTAGAATGAGAGCAAACAGGTGATTGGCTTAAGCATTCATATGATCAGAGCATTCTGTCTTTTCAGAAAGAGTTTTATCAATTCAGGAATAGGTCTTAGAGTTGGGCAGCATTGGTCTTAGAGTTGGAATGTAGAGCTATCGTCTGTGAATGCTTCCCTTGTGCTAGATATCTAATTAACATAATCCCATGCTACACATAGCCCTGCTGGATAGATGTGAAAGCTATATCTTGCACAGGCTGAGTAACTTGCTCAAATTCTCAGTTATTATAAGTGGGGGAATCGTATTCATTTAAGAAGAGGAGAATTTTTCCCCCATAATTTGAAGCAAAGCAAAATTGTCCCCAGAGTATCGATATGTGAGCCAAACATATAGTTGTGAAGTTTGGCTCCAAGTTCATGTCCATCAAGTTATATATCAGAGCCAGTCCCAGGTAGAATTGTGTAGGGGAGTTACTACCTACTCCTTGGCACTTCCCTCCATGCTCTTGGCTTGTCCTAGCTTCATGTTCCTTCTAGGTTATTAAAATCAGTGTGTACTATTGCACTTTGGTATATCCTGTCCAACAGAGCTCAAACAACCAGACATTCATTAAACAACTAGTTATTGAACACCAACACATAAGGCATTGTGCTCATAACAAGAGCTAATGTTGTGCAGGATACAATGCTCATCCCTTTATATCCATCTTCTCATGCAATCTTAGTAACCATCTTGCAGATCAGTGTACTATTATCACCCTCAATCAGGAACTGAAACAACAGAAGTTTAAATATTATCCCATATTTATAAGCCTTTAAGCAGTAAGACCACTCAGTGCCCCAGTAGTATTTTGTTTTGTTTTTTGGTTTGGGATTTTCTTTTTGTTTTTGAGAAAAACCCTTACACTAGCAGAGTAAGGGCAGAGAGAGAGGGAGAGAAAGAATCTTAAGTAGGTTCCACACTGCTTAAGCAATGCCTGATGTAGGGCATGATCCCATGACCCTGGGGTTATGAGCTGAGCTGAAATCAAGAGTTGGATGCTTAGCTGACTGAGCCACCCAGGTGCTCCCCCAGTGGTATTCTGACTTATCAATCAAAATAGCTGCATGGATAAAGAGTGGTTTTAAGCTCTATTCATTCGAGTTTTTCTCTGACTTCTTTCGTGAAGTTGAAATCTTTCCTTCATATTCAGTAGACAGTTTAGTATTGTTCACACACCTCACTCAAGCCAGACAACCTGGGTTTCAATTCTAACTGTGCACCTTGTTAACTATGTGACCTTCAGCAAGTGACTTAATTCTCAGTGCCTGTTTCCTCTTCTATAAAATGGGAATGGAAATAATAATACCTACATCACACTCACTGTGAGGATTAGATGAGTTTAATACCTATGTAAGAAGTTTACATTGAAAAATTTTTAAAAAGCAGGGGGCACCTGGGTGGCTCAGTTGGTTAAGCGTCTGACTTTGGCTCAGGTCATGATCTCACAGTTTGTGGGTTCAAGCCCCACATCGGGCTCTGTGCTGACAGCTCAGAGCCTGGAGCCTGCTTCAGATTCTGTGTCTCCCTCTCTCTCTGCCCCTCCCCTACTCATGCTCTGTTTCTCTCAGTTTCAATAATAAATAAACATTAACAATTTAAAAAAAAGAAGTTTACAGCCTGGCATAAGTGGTTTTTTAAAATATTTATTAACTGCTATTTGGAGACATGTACTTAGTGCTATGGATGATACAAATATCAATAAGATCTATACCTTTGGGGACTTTATTATCTATGAGAGGAGGTGGAAATGTATTCGTTTATCACTTATCTCAAATTAATAAAATACAAAATGATTACTAAACAGTTATAAGTAATATGCTGTGGTCATTTGCTTATAGAAAATTATAAGGGTGGATGCAAAATGAAGGAGGGGAAAACATTGGCTAGAATTTAGGAGGTGAGGGGTGTATGAAGACACCTGTTATTTACTAACTGGGAAACCCAACCAGTGACTCTACCTCCCTGAGCATCTTTCTCTGTTGGTAAAATGGAGAAATTATACCCTCTGTATAAAAGTATTGTAAAGATTAAAAGTATTAGATTTTTGAAGTGCCTACAACAATGGTTATAAAATACCATATGGTTAACCAGATACTATGAAATTCGATTCTGTTATTCACCTGTAAGAGAGATTAGTGTACCCAAGGAGCAAGTTGGAATTCAGGATAAATAAACATTTCTCTCCCAATCAAACCCACTTTTGCCTCCATCCCCACAGTTTTGTTAAAGCCATGGGCATTGAGGACGCTCTTTATTCCTTGCACATCTACATGTTCTGTGTGTAGGTTTTCAAATCAGAGTTCAAGTCCATACCCTTGTCTCTGTCTCCCTCCCATTATACAAGTCTAATTAACTCTATGATCATCACCTCTCCTACCTTGTCTCATTCTACTCTCTCTTGGCTTCTCATGTTTAGTCTTATTGGCCTCCTTTTAGGTCCCGGAAGAAATTCCAAACCTCTTTCTTCTTCAGTCCTATATTGTGTCCCTTTTACTTGAAATGCTTTCTCCCTTTCCTTTTGTACAGTTGACTCTTCCTCAACTTTTAGGTTTTAACTTAAGTATTCATTTCATGCCCACTCTCTGTACCTTCTTTCGCATGAGCTGAGGTTCCCCATCATTTTACCTGCTGTGTTTCCTTCAGAAGGCAATGCACACAACACCTCTCTGTGTTTTTCTTACTTATTGCCTATCTTTCCTTAGCTCTTCAAAGGCAGGGGAAATGTCTTTGGTTCTGTTTTGTTCATCACTGGGTTCCCAGAACAGTTCTTGAGAGTATCAGTAGATATACAGGTTCATTAACTCATTGAACAGATAACTGCTGATTAGCTACCAAGAGCATCAAAGCACATCAGAGTTATAAGGAAGACAAAGTATATTAAGGAATATGGATTATTATGTACATGTACACTTTACCTTGTGTGGTATAGGATATCTGAGGGGTTTACTAGTGCCTTCCTAAGACTGATGATCAAATAGTTCACAAGAAAGCTGAGCCTAAATTCAATTAAGACTTTTCCTCCTTTGTGATCTTCAGGTGCCATACTTGCCTGATTATTTGAGGAGAAGTTGAGGGTATGCCTTATAAATACTAGTAGGTGGCAGCCATGGCTCTTTTCATTTCTTAGATACATTGCCTAGAGTTTATCTCAGCTATATTATCGAAAATTAAACTGAGTTACAGGCCACTCAGTGAATTCATCTCCACGTTATTCCTGCTAGCTCCTTACTCACGTTTATTGCTCTTACTAAACCAAACCTGTTATGTCTGTATTTTTTCTTCTACCACAACCAAATGATTTGAAGGTGTTATTTCAAGATTATCCCAGCAGAGGAATAGAATGAGGTTGTCCATCTCCCTGTGCTGACCTCTGTGTTTCTAGTGTATCAATAGCTGAATCTTCTGTATCAGTAGTAAATGCAAATTTGAGGTGCTTTCAAGCCAACAGGTTTTTTTTTTTTCTGGTATTCCTTTCTAGTTTGCTTTATCCTGTGAGATATCTCCCTGACTACATTGGATTTTCTCTGGCCAATTTTTTGGTAATTGTTCCAAGAAGAAACTCTTACCCATGTTTCTAACCTTTGTAAACATCTTCTAAGCATTTTTAAAAGGGTAGATAATTTTTTTTAACTTTGCTAAATCTGTATGTCCTGGGGCAGCTGGATGGCTCAGTCAGTTAAGCATCCAACTCTTGGTTTCGGCTTAAGTCATGATCTCATGGTTTTTGGGTTCAGCCTCGTGTTGGCCTCTGTCCTGGCAGTGTGAAGCCTCCTTGGGATTCTCTCTCTCCCTCTCTCTCTGCCCTCCCCCACTCATGCATGCTCGCTTTCTTTAAAAAATGAATAAATAAACCTTAAAAAAAAATCTGCGTGTCCTTATGTTCATAATAGAACCACTTCACCAAAATGAATTATAGATAATATTTATCAATAGAAACCCTACTGAAATTCAAGTGTAAATAAGCACATATATTTGAAAAAGCTTGGCATTGGTGAATTTAAATATGCCATATATACATGAAACCCTAAATTTGCTGCTTTCATACTGCTATATATTTTCTTTTATATATGAGTCATTTTTTTTCTGATAACGGTATAATAGATGTACCCATTCAAATAAATACAGAAAAGCCCAAAGAAGGAAAAGGAGGTTAAAATCTCCCAGTATCCCATCTGCTAGAGATACTGCTGGTTAATATTTTAGAAATAGTTATATTATTTTATCTTTGTATGCAATGTGTGTGTACCTTTTAAAATTAAATTGGAATCATACTATAATACTGTTTTTAAATATTTTTAAATGAGTAATTTAGTATGGATACTTTCACATTTATCAGTAATATTTTATGACATAATTCATAATGGTGGCATAACATTCTATAAAATAGCAAACTCTAATTTATTTAGCAAGTCATATGCAGCCCAAATTTTAAGTTCTTACCAAAATATTAGTCTTATAGGTAATATGTGGTGCAAGAAGCTTTGTAAGATTCTCTGATAATTTCCTTAGGATACATTTCTAGAAAGAGAATGATTAGGTGTAAGTTCTACATTAGTACATTTCAATACTTCAGATGTAGATTATGAAACTTCCCTTTGAGAGTTTGCTCCAGTCTATATTCCTAGCAGCAGTATACGAGAAAGCTGGCTGTCTCAATTCTCATTTGTACTGATACTCTTTCCTTTATATGTTTGCCAAAATACAGAGATAAATATGTCTTCAGATTTTTCAATGTCCTGTATTACAATTTGTTCTGTCATGTATGTATTGCCTTTTTTTTCTTTTGTATTTGCTCATATCCATTAGCCCTTTTATTTATCTTGGTTACTGATGTTTTTCCCATTTCTAGTAAATTATATGAGTTTTCAAAGTGTTTTTCAGGTGGGATAGCATAATTATCAAGTTAAGAATCATCTGGAAACTCTTGCCTAGATGATAAATTACCAGCCAATTCTCTCTGCCCATATCCATCCCTTGGGACTCATAAACTGAGCTGTGGGAAAGTGCAAGAGTGACCTAACTGATCAATCTTTTCTAGCTTCACAATAATCTGTAAGTTGAAGGCAATATTATCTCCATTTCACAGAGGAGAAAATTTTGACTCCAAAAATTAAGAAATTGGTACAAGGTCTCCCAATTTTTAAACACCTGGCCCCTAACTAGCGTTTCAGACACCAAATCCTGGGATCTTTCTGCTCTGTCACCTTACTCTCTCATTTCTTTTCTTTCCTTTCTCTCTCCATTGTAATTTATTATTTTTTCAACCTACTTTTTTTTTTAAAAGAACACATCAGAGCTAGGTGGGGGACATTTTAATCAACATGGTTTTAGGTTGCCTCTCAAGTCATCAGGGGAGACTGGCTTCATGTCAGACACTGGGATTACTAGACGTCTTGCAAAGAGCCAATTGTTTCATTAGCCTTCATTTTGTTCAAATCCCTTTTTATCATGAAGTAAATTTGCTTGATTTTTACAGTTAACTGCATCACTTCTAGAAATAGAATGTTTTAATAAATAAGGTGAGGGAAACAAAATATGACTTAGCCGCCAAGGAGTTGAGATCCCTTCGCATTGTTCCTGGTTCATGCTTTGGATATGTGTTATATATGTGTATTCTCCCAATAACTTATTTTTAAGGTAAGAAGATGATAGTACTAACGTCACCAGGTCTCAGATATGTACTTTGTTTTGCTTTTTTCACTAGTGGTGGTGGCTTTGTGTGGAGCTAGCCAGATGATACTCCTCAGTTACATCTGGTTCGGAGAGAATGTAGCTGTGAGAACATCTGGCTCGGAGAGAAGATAGCTGTGAGGATTCTGGCTGGGATCTAGCGTCTGTGGAGCAGTTTCCCCTCCTTGTAGAGCAGACATAGTTCCTTCCAAGCCTACTACTGCTAACTGGGTGGATTTTAAAGTTTTACCATCCTCAATCCCTTGTTGTCACTCCCAACCAAGTTGGATTCCAAATACATTTGATGACTTGAAAACATTTGGAAACTGAATAGAAAAGCGCCCACCTTATTGTTTATGATTTATTGTAGAATTCCTGTTTTATACTATGTTGCACTAAATTTGCCCCCATTCATCCTCAAATAGTTCTATATGAATACTGTGTTAACTGTATTATAACAAAATACAGTCTGGATTATCATTCAGTCTAATAATGCTTGTTGCTAAGCAACCATGTTCCCAAAATAGCAACTGAAGCAGTGCACTATCAGCATAAGATATCTAAACAATGTAGAGAATGTAGAACCCGATCACACATATAACTGATTTTATAAATTTTGGATGATTAAAATATTTTATGAAAGCTAGAGAAAAATTAAGTGCTTAATTTGAAGCTTTTGGAAATTAAGAAGGCAGAATACCTAATTATGTATAGAGACAGATCAGGATTAAAATCCCAGTTCTATTATTTAATTGCTGAATAATATTGGGTGAAATATTTACCCTTTAGCCTTAGTGTTATCATGATTATTACAATTGAGGTTACAACCTCTACCTTGTGGGGTTGCTGTGAAGACTTAGTGAAGAGGGTTGCTTAGAGTTCCTGGTTCATCATAAGTGTCCAATAAATTAAAGGTATGGTGATGATGATAATGATAACCTGAGAGTTTATGACAATTGTCTTTTAGCCCTTTTATAGTTGTGAAACAATCAAACATATTTATTGATCATTAGCCTTGAATAAGAAATTGTACAAATAAGTCCTTGACCTCAAAGAATTTACAGCTTTCTTTGGGAGACAGATATATACTAGAGAAGTAATGACTGCAAGGCATATCTAGCTGCCCTCAGCTGGAATAAAAGTTAATGTGTTGGAGGGACTTAAAAGAGTCATCGGGCTTGTAGCATAGTGAGCAGAGAGGCAGGTGGCATGAGGAAGAATGAAGGATAGGGTGGGTCAAATCATGTAGTCTTTTTTTAAATTTTATTTTTTAATGCTTATTTTTGAGAGAGAGAGAGAGAGGGTGAGAGAGAGAAAGAGACAGAAAATGAGCAAGCGAGAGAGCTCAAGTCAGGGAAGGGCAGAGAGAGAGGGAGACAAGGAATCCGAAGCAGGCTTTAGGCTCAGAGCTGTCAGCACAGAGCCCAATGTAGGGCTCAAATTCACAAGCTTTGAGATCATGACCTGAGGTATTGTCATATGCTTAACCAACTGAGCTACCCAGGTGCCTCCCAAATCATGCTGTCTTAAACCAAGGAAGGTGTTTGGATTTTAATCTAGGTATTGCAGTAAGCCAAGTTTTTTTTTAAGTTTATTTCTTTTGAGAGAGAGAGAGAGAGAAAGAGAGAGAACAAGCAGCACAGATGAAGAGAGAGAGGACTCCAAGGAGGCTCCACTCTCAGCATAGAGCCCGACACAGGGCTGGATCTCATGACTATGAGATCATGTCCTGAACCAACATCAGGAGTAGGACACGTAACCAACTGAGCCACCCAAGTGCTCAACCATGATGGGAGAGTCTATCTGATTTATGTTTTAAAGACATGTCTGTAAGGACTATTTGGGGAATGGTTTGGTTAAAGGTGAATGGGGAATCCAAAGGACCAATTAGGAGATTCTTCTAGGCAGTGGATAATGGTGACCCAGGTCAGGGTGATAGCCCTGGAAGTGGAGAAAAGTGGATGGATTGATATTTTCAGAGAGAATCATCAGGACCTGTGATTTTTGGGTGATACAGAATGGAGGAAAGGGGGGAATTAAATATGACTCATTTCTAGATTAAGCATCTGAGTGCCTAGTGACCATGAATAATAAGGAAGGTGTCAAGATTAGCAAGTAAGAGAATGGTTTTTAAGAAAGAGAATTCAAGCAAGGAACTCGGGCCTTAGGAGGAAATACCAAGTGGTCCACTTCAGGTTGAGTTATGTGTGTGTCAGGAATGGGATGTGTTGGAGTGGATAAGACAAAACTGCAAAGGGGTTTGTTTGCACAGTTTCATGAATGTCAAGCAAATATATGTGAATGTGTGTGGTGTATCCATTTGGTCATTATTTACAATCAGATTTGCTACATGTAGACTTTCTCTTCTACTTTCTCTCCTACCAGGCCTAATCCTCATGCAGGCCTGAATCTTGATCTCTCTCATGCTTTCTATCCCACCCCAAACTAACAGAATAATCTATTAGCAAATTTACCAGTTTCATCTCTATGTTTTGTCTCTCTCCCTGTGCCTCCACGTCCCATGCCCCACTTTAGTCAAGGACCCTATCCTTTAATGCCCTCTTTGCTTCCATAATTGCCCTGCTCCAACCAATTCCCCACATCACTGCAGAGTGATTTTTTTTTTAATTTTTAGTACCTTTTTCTAGCTTACAGTTTATCTTAGAGTAAAAAGTAGATCATCTCTTACTGTGTCCTAAAGGGCACTGCATGATCTAGCTTTTGCCTACTTTTCCAGCCTTATTGCATACCAATCACTCTTCCTCACCTCACTTTATTATTTTTTTAAGTTTATTTATTTATTTTGAGAGAGACAGAGACAGCAAGAGTGGGGGAGGGGCAAAGAGAGAGAGGAGAGAGAATCCCAAGCAGGCTGCATACTGCCTGAGTGGATGATGTGTGGCTCAAACCCACAGAGCTGTGAGATTGTGACCTGAGCCAAAACCAAGAGTCAGGCGTTCAACCAGCTGAGCCACCCAGGTACCCCTGCCTCACCTCACTTTAGACACACAGCTTTTCTGCAGGTCTCAAACTCATGAGATTCTTATCTGCATTTGGGCCTTTGCACACCCTATGTATTCTGCCTGCAACAATTCTTTCTCCTGGTTTTGCTGGATTGATTGTAACTCATTCTTTAGGTCTTAAAGGGTTATCTAAGACCACCAGTTTAATATTGGCCTACCACTTTATTCTCAAAACATTCCAAACTTTTTCCTTCATAGCACTCACTGTGGCTTGTCCATCTGTTTCATTCCTCTTTCTTTTATTGTATTATAAGCCTCAGAAGTGCAGAAAACATGTCTGAGTTTTCATCAGTGTATAACTGGTGTCTAGCAGTGTGTGGTATACAGTAGGTGATCAATAAAACAATTGTCAGGTAAATAGAAGGGTTAAAAATGAATAATATGTAATATAAATCTTTCTTCTCTCTAATAATAATCAGCACTATCTTTTCTAAAGTGCTTTACAGTTTTCAGAGTATTTCACATATAGTTTCTTATTGAAAGTAGCTCTGTAAATTGTATAAGAAGGGATTTGATCAACATCAGTTATATATAGGATATGTGGTCATTTAAGAGGTTTATTTTAAGACAGAACTTTTCAGCTAGCCATCTCTTATTATATCTGAATGTATTTTCTGTTAGGGTAAAGAATTTTACAGGGATGGTATGAGTGTAGGAAGAAAGGTTACAATTTTTCCTGTACAATAGAAGCTCTATTAACCAACAACTTAACCAAACCACCAAATAAGATAATATTTTCTAAAAAGTGAGTATTGGTTCATTAAAAAAGTAACTTGAATATATGGGGAAAACTTGGTTCCGTTGAGCCACTGAAACTGTGTTATCAAATTAGGTATAGGTAAGAAAACTGTAAAATATTGGGAAATTCATAGAAATTTACAATTTTTCCGATTGTTCTGCAGCTCTTTAATTTCTCTCTCCATTTCAAATATATTGAGGCTGGAAGTCCCACAGAATACATAACTGGTATGATTTATGAAAGGAAGACTTCGAGAAACCCAAAGCAAAATATTTGTCCTCTATTCAAGACTAACAAATAAATGTTTGTTTATATATTTTAACTTAAAAGTGTTTAAGATATGTATGTATTACCTTTTGTGATTTCTTTCTTCTCCTGACTGACTCCTAATCACCCTGGGTAAAATAGTTTCTATGGACCTGACATTTTACAGAATGGAGAGGACCCCCCCACCACTGACTAATCATAAAATATGTGAAGAACATGGTTTAATATTTGGCTTCAGTAGCACCTCTTTACTACCTTCATTTCTTATATTGGTTTCTTTTTCTCCTCTTTACTACCTTCATTTCTTATATTGGTTTCTTTTTCTCCTCTTCTGAATTTGCTCCCATGGAATTCATCAATGACCTCCTAACTGCCTACTTTAAATCCCTTTGCTTATATCTTTCTGGCATTTTATTCTGTTGCCCTGGCCTCTTGGCTTATTATAACCAAACTATTTTTACTTTTATTTTGCCCATTTGTATGTTTTCCCCCCTACTTTTTTTATCGGTTCATATTTTTTCCTATTTTCTTATCCTATTTCCTATTTGTCATATTTTAATTTTTTTAATTTATTCAATTATCTTGAGAGGTGGGGGAAGGGCAGAGAGAGAGGGAAAGAGACCACCCCAGTCTCCACGCTGTCAGCACAGAGCCTGTTGCATGGCTCCATCTCAGGAACCGCGAGATCAGGACCTGAGCCAAAATCAAGAATCAGAAGCTTAATCGACTGAGCTACCCAGGCACCCGCCTATTCTTGAGTTTTTTTACACACACAGTTTTCACTGGTAGTCCTGTCTACTAGTGTAGTCAAGGAGACTGTTGCTCTCTGTGGCCTATTTACAGCATTCTCCTGTGGTGCAAAAACTGTAGAGATAATTGAATTGTAGTTAGAGCAAAAAGAATTAATGAGATGATTCCAAGGAGACTGGGATACTGGTGTATTTGATCAATGTGTTCTTTCCCCAGATAGTGAAGGAGGAAGATCACAAATTCTACTTTCTTTAGTTTCTCTTTTGCAGGCTTACTGCAGGCATTCTTTATTCTCCCTTAATTTCCCCCCCCCACAGGCTTCTACTTATATGTTTACTAACACTTACTTTTTTAAAAGTTTTGATTTAAATTCCAGTTAGTTAACATACAGCATAATATTAGTTTCAGGTGTACAGTATACACTTCCATACAACACCCGGTGTTCATCACAAGTGCGTTTTTTAATCCCTTTCACCTATTTCACCCCTCCCCCCTCCCACCCGCCACTCACCTCCTTTCTGGGAACCATCCTTTTGTTCTCTAGAAACAAAATCTGTTTCTTGGTTTGCCCCCCTCTGTCTCTCTGTCTCACTCTCTCTCTTTTTCCCTTGGCTCATGTGTTTTGAAACAATAGGTGTTGATGAGGATGTGGAGAAAGGGGAATTCTTTTGCCCTGTTGGTGGGAATACAAACTGGTGCTACCACTTTCTTCTCCCTTTAAATGTATTGATGCCATTAGTTAGATGTTGGTTCTGTTTATCACTTTGGGTTTTTTTTTTTTTTTTGGCTTGTTAAGTGGAAATGATGATAATATTAAAAAATAATTCCTCCAGTGTGTCAAGCATAGGTCTAGATGCTTTATCTATGTTATTTAATCTTCAAAACAATAGAATGCATTTGGTATTATGAGTCCCATTGCTTATATCATGAGCATGAGGCATTGGAATATTCAGTAGCTTGCCTAAAATCACACTACTAATAAATACTGATTACTACTAATAAATACCATTTCTACTTGTTTTGAAAGCCATATTTTTCAATGAATGCATTTGAATCTATAAATTTCTATCTAATCATTACTTAAGCTATATCACCTAAAGTTTAATATGTAGCATTCTCCATATCATTAGATCTAAATATTCCATAATTTCTATTGGGATTCTTTTATAACCTATGGGATATTTACGTGTGTTTTCCCTTAGTGTGTGGAACTTTTGCTTTTACTATCTAATTAATTTAAAGTAACATTTATAAATATCTGTTTTCATTTTCAAAAGATACAGGTCCCATTCTAAAATAAATAGTTTGTTTGGACATTTTCATAACAAATAAGAACATTTTTAAAAAGCCAGAATATTTCCTAGGAGTTCTGAGGATGACAAATTCAATAGGGATTTTCTCAATCAGAAACATTTTGGCAGAAGTTAGGTCTTTCAAGAAGGATATAATTTGGGTGAATTGAGTGAAGGAAGGGGATTTTAGGCAAGGAGGCTAAACAACAAAGTTATCATGGAATAAATACTGTGTTTCTGGATCATTGACTAAGCCAATCTTATTTTGCCCCTTACAGCATAGGAAATGTCTAATCTCAGTTCCACGTAACAGTACTCAAAAAGTGTTAATAAGACTACTAAATTTCTGAGGGTATCCTGTTTTTTTAAAAAAAGTAACTCTTTCATCACTTATTATTCCTAATGAGTCTCTTCTTTCTGACTATTCTGTTGATGGGTGTTAAATTTTATCCTTGAAGTGGGACCTTATAGCAGGATAGGACCCTGACTTTAAAGGATGGTTCAAGAATGAAACCCACAAGAAACACCAACTATAAGATCTTGAAATTAGAATAGTGCCATGTGGTAACCAAATCCAGTGTGGCCATATGGCTGGGACAGGTAAGGGGTAGCATTCATCTTACTTTCATAAGGTATACCATTTTAAGTGAAGAAGATACTTAGATTGATTAGGTCTTAACTTATTTTAGTCTTTAAAAATTTATACTTAGAAGTCAACAGACCTGACTTTTAATCCTAGCACCCCAAAGTCAGAGTCTATAACCTTAGATAAATTTATTTAACTGCCTTGTGCCTCATTTGCCTTATCTGTAAAGAGGGAATAACAATACCAATACTTATTTCATAGGGTTGTTGTGAAAATTAAATCAAAGGACAAAGTAAATCACATGTTAGAGTACTTCATACATTGAAAATAACAATGTAGTAGCTAAACATAAGCTTGGATAAAAATGCCAGCCAAATGATGAGGCATTTTTCTGTTCATACCAACTCTACTTGATTATACCAGTATAAATTATATATACCTAATGTGATAAAATGTTAAATATGTAAAATATGCATGTAAGTATTGCTGCTGTATGGATAATGAACCAACCTCAACATACTTAATGTGGCTATTAGTAACATAGGACCACATATTTACGCTTTTCTACTTATTTTAACATGTAACCAATAGGTCTGTTTTTCTATAGTTTTTTCTAATGTTTATTTATTTTGAGAGGGAGAGAGAGGGCATGAGCAGGGGAGGGTCAGAGAGAGAGAGGGAGAGAGAGAGAGAGAGAATCCCAGGTAGGCCCCACAGGGCTCAAACTCACAAACCGTGAGATCACGACCTAAGCCAAAATCAAGAGTCAGATGCTTAACCAACTGAGCCACCCAGGTGCCCAGGTTCTTGTTTTTTTTTTAAAGGTACTCTTTTTTGTTGAGTCAGTACTATTTATGGGAATCTTTTCATAAGGACAAAGGTAGATTAGAAAAGAAATTTCTAAAGTAACCTAATATTCTAAAACCTTCATGTACTTCTAGGTCTAGGTTAGGAAATGACAATTGTAGTGTAGTTGAAAATATGACGGTGTTGGCAAATATAAGATAATGCAAGCCAGTGTGTGTGGTTGCTGGTGATGTCTGGGGGAAATGATTTGCTAATGAATATTTTCAGTCTGCATTTTTATTCAATTACCATAATATTCACAAAAATGAATGATGAAAATAACCTTTTAACCCAAAAGTGCCAGAAAGTTACCAATGTATTATCTCACTGTATGCACCCAATCCATCTCTGAAATGTGGATTCTGTCAATGAAGACCTTGTATTAATATAAGTGACTATACAGGTGACATCCTGTACGTTTTCAGACCAACTTGCCTCTGGCATCTTTGTGATGCTCCTGCCTCTCATTCTTTACTGCAGGAGCAACATGGCCCTGTGTTCTATTGTAAAAACACAGTATTTCTTTAACTAGATCTTCATCTTTGAATTCTCTAAAAACTGATCTGGTTTTAGGTAATTCTGTTGACTAGATAATCCTATCAATAGGGAATTTATTTTCAATACACTTTTTTTTTCTTAGTCTTCTGAGATGATTTTTTTGAAGATACATACAATTCTGCTAATCCAGTAATTTGTTTTACAGCGGACTCTGTTAATATGCTGCAATGGTAATTATACCCTTTCAGACTTCAGTTTGAAAGTTATAATTTAGACTGTTTTTATAGAAATAGTTCTCACTCATAAGTAAAATTAATACAGTAGAATGAAATTATATTATTGGAATGTTTTTTACCCCAATTTAGATATGCTTCATAAAATATCATGTCTCTTGAAATGTAACTGCATTCAAATAAAGCCTGATATTATGCAGTTATTCTACATTGAATGGAGAAGCTGTTAGTCTTATCCCTCAGCTGTGTATTTACTAGTCTCCAGACCTAGAGAATGTCAAATTTTGAGTTATGAAGTATAATCAAAGGCACAGTGTGTGGGAAGCCCTTTAGTCTGATATAAGTACAAAAGCTCATGTCGATTGCTCCAACTCCTATCTACTGAAAGCCTGCTCTGGGCTGGGCACAATGCCAGTCACATAGTTTCTGATGGACTTTGCCATCTAGGGGAGTAGAGGACTAATAAACAAATGAGTGGACGAATGTTATAAAATGCTAATAATTATTTCCTATGAAGCTATGTTATGGATGCCAGCTTTGGGGACCTACTTGGGGATGTGATCTGATAAGACCTCACTGGGTTTATGAGGGAGGAGAAAGAAGAACATTGCAGATAGAGAAATTAGCAGTTCCAAACACCCTCAAACAAAATGCTGACCAATAACTGGGGGCAGCTCTCAGGCCAGGAGAGTTACATAGGGTACAGTGGGATTGAAGATTGGAATAACAGATTTAGTCACTTCAGTCTCAGCTTGCATGGGACTGCATTTTGACCTTGATTGTGTGTACGGCAGGTAGCTAAATGGTTTACCACTGTCTCCATACGGGTGGGTGTGCTACGATTGTTTAGCAACCATTGGATAACAGCAAAGTCTAAAAAGTTCAGATAAGATCTAAGGACTTACCATTGCTTTCACTTCCAGAAGTGATACTACAACATCGATGGTATCATTAACTAACATTGAATGTTGTTATATTTTAAAATGTAAAATGTTCTCCTCTTAGTACATTGCTCTGTTTACAAGGATTTATATCCTTATCTTGACTTACAGTTCTTGACTTACAGTACTTCCATCTTGAGGTTTGTATCACACTTATTTACCCTGATTTTGTTAAAAAGAACAAAGAATATTCAATTTAAAAGGTAAGATGTGCTCAACTCTTCTGTGTCACTATGAAATAAAGTTCACTGTTTCAAGTCACTGTGTACTCAAATTCCACATTCAGTCCTCTTTTCACTGCTGAGCACATTCAGCACTGACCACCAGGCACACATCCTTTGCTTTTGACCTCCTCACCCATTTAGTCTTCGGTTTCTGCTGATGATGCCAAACTGTGATAGAACATGTGAAGCCAATAAGAACATGATTAGTTCCATTTAATGATAATCGGCCTTCTGGTGTGGTTTCCAGGAATATATTGCATCATTAAAGCAGGAACCACTTATTTGCGAAATCAAAATCATCTGGTTACTAATGTAATTCTATTAACATGTTGGTATTATCCACAGGAGAAAAGGGTGTGTTCCTTGAATGTGCTTGCAAAAAGAGCCTGTACTACTATCTCCTAAGTGGGAGGCTTTTTAATACTATGTTTAAGTCAATCTGCTAATCCCAGCCTTCGATTGGGAATTGGGAATTGCACTTAAAAAAAAAAAAAAGTAAAGTAAAACAAGTTATATCTGCAGACAAGTATGTCCCTTTGCATTTTTATTTTTTATTTTGACAGCCTACCTGTAATTTGTGAAGGATTTTGGCTGGCTGTCAAACTTAGAACAGTCAACTATTACAATTGTTTGTATCTGTCTGTATGTATTCTCAAGAGTCTTTATAGTTGAAATGAAATAAGTAACAAGTTTGGTGTACAGCAGTCTACTCTCCACCAGGATTTGGGGCAGTGCTTTGTTTATTCAGTTCTGACTTTTTTGGTGTATCTATTTTTCTATGAAGTATTTTGTGTGTGTTTATAACCAGTGAGAACAGATTCCTGATTTAAAGCGTAACTTTCTTAAACAGATTTGTATTCAGTGCAAAAAATTAGATTAAGGCAGAATGCATACACAGTACTTGAATTATGCTAAGTAATAAATGTCCACTTAGATTTGCGGTTTAATTTTTATACATTTGTTTAGCAAAATATTGTCCAAAATATGTAGGCAGAGATTTGGATTGGATTGACAAGAAAAGCAGTTCTGAATTTCATAAAGCATTCGCCAGGGAAACTGTATTGTCGGCAGCAGTAATTACAGTAGGTAATTGTGTCATTTACCCTGTTACAGACCACTGAATGTGAGGAGCATGGGGCACACCAGCTGTCACACCCTGTTAGCTTTCACGTTCTGGGATTTGCAAAATCACACTAGGACTTACCCTTGGTGAATGGAAGGAAAACAAAAATAAACTGAGATTCAAAACTATTACAGCTTTGACAGAGAGCCTTTGCTAGAAAATAAAAAGTGTAAATTTCTGGAAAGTTGGAAGTTGGCATGGACATTTCTTTCTTTCATGTCTGTTTCTTATAATCAAAGGCTCTTGGGCCAGAAGTAACTACAACTAACATTCAGTTGTGCTGCTTATTAACTGTGACCTTGGATAACTCATTTAACCTTCTTGAGCTTCAGTTTCTTTGTGTGGTCAACAAAATATCTGTGAAAGACGCAACCTCTACAGTTCAACTTCCCTTTTAAAATTTTGTTTCTACTGGGAATAAATTCTCTTTTAGGTGCTGTAGTTCCACCGGTGAACAAATTAGGGTCTTTGCCCTCATGACATTTATAGTCTAATGGGGAAGACAGACTGCAAATACATAAGGAGACAATTTCATAGAGTATAACCGACAGTGTTGTGAAGAAGGAATCAGGTGACAAAGGCATGTGAGACAGAACCTCTCTGAGGAGATGCCCTCTGAGGCCTAAAATAAATTAGCTGGTGAGCCATGAAAACAGTTGGGTTAATAGCATCTCAGTAGGAGGGACAGTGAGGTGTGTTGTCTGTTCAAGGGCCAGAGAGAGGCCCCTGTGGCTGGGAGGAGGGGGGAGGTAGAGGGTGGCCTCACCAGGGCACACTGCAGCCATAGCGAAGCTTTAAAACTGTATTCAGAGTATGAGGAGCACCAGGGAAGGGTTGAGAGCAAGAGGAATATCATGATTATTTTAAGTTTTGAAAGAATCATTCTTGCTGTATGAAATAAGAAAGCTAGAGGTGGGTAGATTTGCATTTTAACAGAACACACTGGAATAAATTGCTGTTTGTATGGCCACTTAAAAATGTGATGCAATTTCAAACGTAAAGGGAAAATACTTTGTAGAGATGTTAGAGAAGATGAATGATTACAAGTGAGGTTATTTTGATATCATTTCTTCCTTTTTAAAACTTATCTTTGAGTTCCATTTTACCTTAGATAATATAGAATTGGCAGGAAAAATCTCAAGGAAGGAGAAAAATGCTAACTTCGTTTGTGCTGGCAAGCTTCAGTTTTTCAGCCCAACTCAGGAGAGATTTTGAGATATGAAAATGTGTTGTTGGATTTGATTAAACATAGAATAATGAATACCTTTCTAGGTTTTTTTTCTTTCTCTAGAATAGTTGAACAGGCACAGAGAGAGGAGAGAGTTCAGGAGTATAAATCCAATTAGGCCTGAAGAAAGCCTTTTGTTGCAAGTATTCAGCATTCAGGCCAGAAGCTTCTTATAACATTCTAGAAGGAATATTCTCTTCTGTTGGTGTATCATGCCAAACTGATTCATTTTTTTTAATGCATGAAAACATTCAATCAACAAAGAAGGAGCATTAATTTCCAGTCAGGCACTCTCCCAAACACTCAGGGTATAGCAGAGGTACCCACAGAAAGTGTGGTGGTGGTGATATGTTTGACTAGGGAGCTAGGGGTCTCCTTCCTTCAAAGCTACATTTATGCTTCAAATACACATTCTGTCTTCACCTGAGTGGGTAGGGACAGCTAGGAAGTTGATTGGTGCCCATAACGGCAAAGCTAACTCTAACTATTCCTTGTTATGTCCGTTGGGATATAAAAACAAAACACATCTTCCTCATCATCAAGGAGATTGTGACCTAGAAGCAAAGAATGGTAAATAAAGAAATGATTGCAATCCAGGGTATTTGTTCAGTGCTATGATAGGGGGGAAGCACAGCAAGCTAAGATACCAGGTTAGGTAAAGATGCTTAGTTATGAAAGCCAAGAGGTGGTAGGAAAGGTAGTGGGAATTTAGAGGACAAATAATGCTCAGTGCTCCTCCTATCTTTCTGTTCCCAAAATAAACATGTAATTAACATAGCATTGCGTTTTCCCTAACATTTAGTTATTCAGAAATTTATGTATGTATGTATTTATATCTGAAGGATATATACATCTTGTCTTTTAGAGAATTCTGTTTTTCAAAGGTTTCTAGTCATGATCCCATCATTTGGTTTTTCCTAGATCTGGGACTTTTAAGAATGGTCATGTCTCACTTTCAAAATAGTTATTTTTGATTTAGTGTCTTAGTCTGTTGCAGTTATAACAAAATACCATAGACTGGGTGGCTTAAACAACAAACGTCCCTTTTTCATAGTTCTAGAGGCTGGGTATCCAAGATGAAGATGCAGGCAAGTTTGTTGTTTGGTGACAGCCCACTTCCTGGTTCATCGATGCCTGTCTTCTCTGTGTGTCCTCACAGGGTGGAAGGGGGGAGGGGTCTCTGGGGTCTCCTTTGTAAGGACACTAATCCCATTCATGAGGTTTCCACTCTCGTGACTAAGCATCTCCCAAAGGCTCCACCTCCGAAAATCATCCCATTGGGGGTTAGGCTTCAACATATGAATTTGGGGAAGACGCAAATATTCAGTCTGTATTTAGTGTATCATCTTGTCTTGGAGTATAATGGGTTGAGGAGAGAGAGTGCAGATGCCAGATTAGAAGACAGAGAAGCAGAACCAGTCAAACAAGAAGTAAGTCATACTCAACTGGGTCGATCTGCCACAGAGGGCCAGCGAGCTAGCGAGCGCCTCCTCCTTGGTCACTGCATATGTTTCCATTTTGCCTCTTGCCTTCCTCCTTTATCCCACTTTATCTTAAAGGGGCCTTCTGAGTGAGCGAATGGATGTTATCATTTGTGGGAAGATATGTGGAGCGTGCTTAAATAACACTGAAAGCAGGAGCCTTTAAATATATTTCCGTGCCACTTGTACTGGTTCCAGGCCCCCAGAGGAGGGGGAGAGGAAAGAAGGCAGAGATGAGGGAGGCTTTGGGTGTAATTAGAGGAGGGAAGAATGAGAGCAGTGAATGCAAAGAGCAAGTGTTTTCCCCAGAGCATGACATTTCAGATTGTAATTAAAAGATACACTTGCAGTTAGGGAGAAGATGACAAGTTGAAATTTTTTAGAACTTGTAATTGATACTGTGAAGAATGACAGAAAGCAGGATGAGTAAATTGGGGAGAGGGGTAAATAAAGTTTGCAGTTGGGAAGCTAGGGTAGGAAGCTGAGATGTCAGAAGATGAGTTCTTAAACAAGAAGGGACAGTTAGGACAGGTCGGCTCCATTTGACCCCCGCTCGTTGCTCGTTGCTGTGCTGCTGTTCCTGGAGCACATCTTCGGGTCTTGAGGTTAAATTTCTATTCATGTCTACGCAGCAATCTGATTGGGATCCAAGGACAAATAGTGGGCATAAGGAAGAGGGGAAGAGTTGTGAGCTTCTTAAGGCGGGTGCATGCTACTCAGGGAAGGTGACTGAGGACGCGTGGTCAGCAAAGGAAAGTCTTTCTCAAACTCCTCTGAACACCTGTGGTGATTCCTGGGGCAGGAAGCCCCTCGGTGAGAAACAGTGAGAAAAGAATTACTACATTTGAAGGGAGCTCATCAAGCAAAAGTGAGTAATTTAGAATGAGGTTTAGAATAAGAGCTATTTCAAAGTCTTATTCTGAAAAGAATGGAATGTAAAAAGAAGAGGCTCTCTAACTATATTGTCAGGAGAGAAAACCCTTTTCAGATCTTATAAAAAGGTGGCTTTCTAAATGACAGAAAAAAGGTTTTGCTATGCTCCTAAATTGGTTCTTACCTCTCAAGAACTAAACAAAACAGAGGTGTAAATGTATCACTAACTTGCTACCTAACATTTTATGTATCCAGTGCAGGGAAATGATATGCATACATATGTATACATACATGTACATACACACCCAGACTCTTATGTAAATATATCCACGCACATACACCTACATGCACACACACACACACAGAAAGAGGTACATTTATGTGTATTATTTTTATGAGGAAACATCTTTAAGTATCTTCAGGATAAGGATTCTGCCTTATTCATCTTACAATCACAACTCTTATGTAAGCATGGTAAAACTTAATACATATCTGAAATATCAGTAAACCTTATTACAATTAGAAATTTTGAAGGATAGAGGGCATCTGGGTGGCTCAGTTGGTTGAGTGCCCGACTTCAGCTCAGGTCATGACCTCATGGTTCATGAGTTTGCGCCCCACATCAGGCTCACTGCTGTCGGCCTGTCAGTGAAGAGCCTGCTTCAGATCTTCTACACCCCTCTCTCCGCCCCTCTCCCACTTGGGCTCTCCCTCTGTCACACAAAAAGTAAAAAAAAAAAAAAAAAAAAAATGTTAAAGAATATTAAAAGATATTAGCTCAAAAATGTCCAATATGGTTAAATCACTGTACACCGCACACACCGAAGCATGAAATAAAAGTGCACAAAAACATATATATCTTATATTTTATTAAGGCTACTGAAACACAATATATATGATCATTTGGACCTGAAAATCATCTTGTCTCTTGTATTTTGCTGTGTTAGGGACTTAAATAGCATGCTCTAAGAGAGATGGATTTTGAAATGAAGCTCATTTTTTAAAATTAAGCCCTCAAGTGAAAAGGCTGATGGATCTCCTTTGTTCCATGGTCCCAACCCTTTAAAATCCGAGGAATCATTTTATTTTCCATAAGAAGTCAAAAGGTCGGAATATAGCATCTGATCCACATGTACCTTTCTTCGAAGCTCATCTTAAACTGCAGTGGGAAGGCTGTCTAGGTTGAAATACTAAGGTTGTTCTTCTTAGATAATTTTATATTTTAAAAATTCCTTTTTTATATTGTATGTTGTTTTGAAATTCTTGTTCTGGTATAGTGTGTCAAATATACTCTTTAATCTTACTGGGTTTCTTTGGTAGGCATTAAAGCAGGGCAGGCCTTAGAGATTTCAGTGAAGAAATAGATCACATGGTGTTAGGTGAGGATGATTTCTCTTCCAGCGGAAGTTTTCACTAGCTTAATGAACACTTTTCCTTCCAAAAAATCTATATAAATGGAAACACATGCCTCTTAACTAAATTTAGGGGCAACACTGACATGAAAACATACGAGCAACAAGTTTGAACTTTGATTTGGTGAAGGTGTCATGGTCTTTTAAGCAATGCATAAATACTGCTATAAATCATAATCCCTGTTACATGTATTTTGGGTGAATACCATGTAAAATGTAAAATATCAGATGGGAAATACTCTGAGAAACTGAAAGCGTTGATTTTTTTAAATAGATGAGGTCTATTATTCATTCATTTACATTTGCTGAAATGTGTCATGTGTTGTGGCAAGGACTAAGGATTCAAAGATCTATAATAAAAATTCTCTGTCTCAAGGAGGATACTGACTAGTGGGAGGTGGGCAAGAGAATTGATGATCGATCCCTGACAGTGTGAGAAGAGCTAGTCTAATACTAACTCATGAAACATTATTCTAAGTGCTTTCCATACATTACCTCAGTTAATCCTTGCAACTCTTTGAAGAATGTACAGGTCCGCAATCCCTGACCTATAGTTCTGAACTGCAAAAACTCCAGACAGCTCTAGAAGTTGAATGTTAATTTTCAAAATTTATTTGGAAGCAAACTTTAATCTGATATGATGCTATTTCTCATCTTTGTTTATCCAATTTGATATGAACAGTCATACTTTTACTACAGAAATACTTGTTTGATTACTGAGTATTGTCCCAGATCCTGCTGGAGATTTTATTTGTGTACCATTACTAGTTTATCTAATAGAGAAGGAAACTATAATTTAGAAGGATTAAATAATTTGCTCAAGATCTGTAAAAGGCAGAGTCAGGATTTGATCAGATGCAACCTGACTCCAAAGTCCATACTCTTAACTACAATATATTCTAGGTTCCAAATGTTATGACGGAATTGAGCACAAATAGTATGGGGCTTATCTAAGTTTTAAGAAAGGTTTCCTAAAGAAGGAGGTATTGTTTGGTCTGAGTGGGAAGTGAATAGGAGAGTTAGGCAAAGAAAATGAAGAAGGGCTTTCTAGGCAAAAAGCAGAGACCTGTGAGAAATATACAGGGATTGGCTGGTATGATACTGGGCTTTTAATAGAGTCTCACTAAATGATATTATGTAAAAATGATGCAACGGGAGAGTTTTAAATGGTGCACTTTGGTGAGAGCAGTGTTATAATGAAATCTTGATGAATAGATGGTGCTTTGGTGGCCAGTAAGAACAAAAAGATTAAAAAAAGAGAGAATGGGGAAAAGAGAGAGAAGATGAGATTTTATTTGAAAAGTCCCAATAGCACTGCTAGGATTTATCCAAGGGATACAGAAGTGCTGATGCATAGGGGCACATGTACCCCAATGTTCATAGCAGCACTGTCAACAGTAGCCAAATCATGGAAAGAGCCTAAATTTCCATCACCTGATGAATGGATCAAGAAGATGTGGTGTATATATATACAATGGAGTACTACATGGCAATGAGAAAGAATGAAATCTGGCCATTTGTAAGAAAATGAGTGGACCCTGAGAGTGTCATGCTAAGTGAACTAAGTCAGGTGGAGAAGGACAGATACCATATGTTTGCACTCATAGGTCTAACAGGAGAACATGAGAAACCTCATGGAGGACCATGGGGAGGGAAAGGGGGAAAGAGAGTTGGGGAGAGAGAGGGAGGCAAAAGCTGAGAGACTATTGAATACTGAAACAAACTGAGGGTTGAAGGGGAGGGGGGAAAAGAGGTGGTGGTAATGGAGGAGGGTACTTGTGGGGAAGAGCACTGGCTGTTATATGGAAATCAATTTGACAATAAACTATTTTAAAAAAACTTGAAGGAAAAAAAATCAAATGTTCCCTACATAGGATAAAGGACTGAATTTAAAATATAAACACATTTTGTAAAATTTTAAAAAGAAAAGTTATCATGACAATGATTTAGAGATGTACCACACTGGGGACAGTGTTGTCATCATGGAGCTATCGCAGTCAGTATTCCAAAGGAAATATATGTGTGCCCAATTTTGGCAATGGAAGAGTAGTAGAATGAATATAGAGGTGAGAGCTATGGAAATGAGAACAGCCAAGGAAGTAGAATCCAGATGAATTGGTCCCCAGATGTGGCAGTTGTGAGGAAGGAAAGAGAAGTCTGGTGACCCCCAGATTCCTGATTTGGGAGGAAGAAAGCCTTAAGGGTGGATTTAGGTAACGGGTTTACCTGTGGGTGGGAAACCTGAGAGTGTTCTTCCCTGATGACCTGGATAGTCTTCTTTGAAGTTATTGATGGGATTATGTGCCACGAGTGAGAGAATGAGAATGGAGTGGGCATTCAAAGAAAGAGCAGCATAGCTCCTGAGGGGAATGGAAGAGGAAACAGGAGATGTGCACACTGTCACTGTGGAATATCTCGAATACTTTGCATTAGCAAATCTCTAAATGGTTTGCATGTTTAATTGAGATATACTTTATAGTTACTGACTCACTATTTAACAAATATTCATTGGAGACCAATTTGTGCTAGTCATTGTGTTGGATGTTGGGGGCAAATGATGAATTACATCTAAGGTTTGCTGTCTGACAGACAAATGTTGAGTAGGGAGTATTTACTCAGTGCGTTGTCACCATCAATAGAGGAAATTCACTTTCCTAACATGACCTTTGCTTTTATAATTTGACTTCTCAATTCTATTTTTCTTCTTTGCCATAAAAACCAAACCAGACCAAACCAAAACAAGAACGAGAATAACAAAATTTCCATAAGTAAGAAACCCTCTTCTATTCTTCTCACCACCATCTCACTCCCAGTTGCCCAGGTTTGAAACCTGACTTATTTTCAATGCCTCTCTTCCTCTTAGTTCAAAAATTGATTCACTGTGGGACTCATCAGTAGTAGTATAAATTGACTCCCGTTCCACCATCAGGCCCTCTCTTCAACGTAGTTTCATTCCACAGAAGCATAGGGATTAGGATACAGAAAAGAAGACAAGATTTCTGCCTTTGAGGGATTTGGAATTTATAATTTGGCACTTGCTTCCCAACCATTCTTTCTCCCTCCTGTGGTACTTTCTCATGTTGCACGTACACATACATTGCTCAGCTTAGTGCTTGCCAGGTGATAAGCATTCATTTTCTATTTGCTTTTCACCCAGTGCTCTCCTCCTCCTTATCCTTTTGCTTCACCTCACAGTGCACAGACTCCTGTCACAACTCCCAGGATAGCCTAACTCTGACTCAAAAGGAGAAAAGTGAAAGAAATAAAGAAGGACTAAAATGAAAAAGAACAATGCTGGCTTGCTAACACACAACACCCAGTTTGTTAAGGGAAGTTGGTCTCTTCTCCTCTACACGTTGCTGTTAATTTCCCTAAAAATTAAGTCCCGTTTTATCATGCCACCTTTTATTATACAGCTGGAAGTGGCTATTTATTGCCCACCAGATAAAAATCATGTGGTGTTCCTGACCCTGTCCATTCTGAGTGCTCATTATTCCCAATACTCCTCACCTGTACCAGCTCAGCCACTTCAGGACTCTGCCACAGCTCATGCTTTTTTTGCACTTGTGTTCTCTCCCCAGGGCATGCTCTTTTTTATCTTTACCCTTTTCCTGTTAAAACCCCTCCTATCTTTCAAGACTCACTTGTTTTGGTCTATTTCCTACATAATACTTCCCTAGACCCCTCAGTTAATCCTCACCTCTCCCTCTTTAAGTCTCCTGAGATCATTGTTGATAGGTTGTAGCTTTTTAAAACACGGAAGGCAAATCCTGGCCTCGTCACTTCAAAGTTACATGACATTGGGCAAGATACATATTTTCTCTAAGAAAGCTCTATATTCTCATTTGTAAAACAGGAATCATAACAGTGTCTTCCACAAAATGTTCTGTGAAGATTGAAGGGGATAGTGAACATGAAACACTTGGTACAGTGCATTATAGCATCTAGTAAGCACTTACCAACATTATTGTTAATATTACTGTTGTTTTCTCTCTTAAAGCACTAACCAAGTTTAAGAATATAACATAGTTATCTATTCGTATCATCAGTCCTGTAATAGTTCAAAAGTTTCTTGAGGTCATGAATCCCAGTTTATGCGTCTTTGTATCCTCTAGAGTGCTAGAATCACATAGAGAAGCTTCAGACATGTGTTGAAACAAAAAATACAAATCATTTGTTGATAGTTACAAGAATTGTGTTGCCCTACAGTATGTTTGGACAAAGATCATCTCATGAAACACCAGAAAAAGCAAATCAGGTGTTTGTTTGTTTGTTGCTGTAAAATCAGAATGTGGATTGCCTTGCAAAATTATTGTAAAGATAGAGAGGAAATCTGAGTATGCGTTGGTTGTTAAGATTCTTGATCAAATAAGTGTTAAGAAGAGAGTCTGAGCATGCCAGTGAAAGGACTAGAAGAAAATAAACCAAGCATTTCCCAGAAAAGAAGTCTGAACAAATTCCTTGATGCTGAACGAACTGAATAATAACAAGAAGTCAGTATTGAATTGGTGTGGTCAGTGAACAGGAAACTTGAGTGGTGAATAAAAAATACTTGGGTGTTAAAAGTGAGTTTTAGTGGGTTTGCTGCTAATGTGGCCACTGAATAGGGTTAAAGTATAATTTCTTATAGTTCATTTGACAGTGCTAAAATTAGATTTCTGTTTGAATGGCACTGTGGTAGATTTTTCTCTGTAATATAAAGTGAATAAGTTAGGTAATCGTTAGAAACAAAAAGAATAGCTTTTGGTAAGAATGATAGCAGGCATCTTTTTTTTTCTTGATAAAACCATTGAAGGTAGTGAATTTTGGAAATCAGAGAAATTTCCAAAATGCATTTGATTTCAGAAAAGATTATTAAAACAGCGCTCTGTGAGACATTTACATTTTCTCCACAGAATTAAAACAAAAACAAGGATATTATATGGCCAATAGAGGCAAAATAAAATTTCCCACTGAAGTAGATAATAAGATGAGAAAGTAACTAATATTTATCAAGTGACTATTATTTGCCAGGGTCTTTATACTCATCATGCAAGTTTACTCTTCAGAACAGTTCTCTACTATAGGTCTTAATCTCCTCATTTTAAACTTAGAAAGATCAGCTTGGTCAGAGTGGCTAAAATGAACAAATTAGGAGACTATAGATGCTGGCAAGGATGTGGAGAAATGGTCACCCTCTTACATTGTTGGGAACATAAACTGGTGCAGCCACTCTGGAAAACAGTGTGGAGGTTCCTCAAAAAACTATCCATAGAACTCCCCTATGACCCAGCAATAGCACTGCTAGGGATTTACCCAAGGGA
>NC_043709.1:68361943-68426219 GCF_006229205.1 Suricata suricatta
GGATCAAGAAGATGTGGTGTGTATATATATATATATATGTATATATATATATATATATATACATATATATATATATATATAATGGAATATTACATGGCAATGAGAAAGAATGAAATCTGGCCATTTGTAGGAAAGTAGGTAGACCTCGAGGGTGTCATGCTAAGTGAACTAAGTCAGGTGGAGAAGGACAGATGCTGTATGTTTTCACTCATATGTGGAACAGGAGAATCTTAAGAGAGTACCATGGGGGAGGGGACAGGGAAAAATAGTTAAGGAAAGAGAGGAAGGCAAACCATAAGAGACTCTTAAAGACTGAGAACAAACTGAGGGTTGGTAAGTGTGGGGGAGAGGGGAAAATGGGTGATGTACATGGAGGAGGGCACTTGTTGGGATGAACACTGGGTGTTATATGGAAACCAACTTGACAATAAACTATAGTGAAATAATGGAAGGAAGGAAGAGGAAAAAAAGAAAGAAAGAGAGAGAGAGAGAGAGAGAAAGAGAGAGAGAGAAAGAAAAGAAAGAAAGAAAGAAAGAAAGAAAGAAAGAAAGAAAGAAAGAAAGAAAGAAAGAAAAAGAAAGAAAGAAAGAAAGAAAGAAAGAAAGGACGGCTTACTTTCTTCAAGGCCAGTGAGAACTAGGATAAAATGGCATCAAAAGTCAAGCCTGTCTGTTTTAGCTTATGGGCAAGTAATAAATTGTGTCATGTATCTTGAATGTATCATAGATAAGCTGCTATATAACGTTTGCACTTCAGATAGCTGTGAAATTAGGTGATTAACTAGTTGTTACTTAACCTTCTAATTTCTGTATAAGTCTAATTACATGAAATAGAAGTGGGGGTTTTGATTTTTTACTTTGCTTTTCTGTTTGGAGTGTCCTTGTAACTGCTGTATTGTAAATGACAGAAAATAATTGCATATGTTAAAAAAATAATTAAATAAACCTAAAAACAAAACAAAACAAAAAAATAAATAAATAAAAAGTCAAGCCTGTCTGGAAAACTTCTGTGTAACACTGTCTCCCTGCTCTTGCTCATTCAAATAGTACATAAATTTCTCATTTTTTTCTTGTCCTTTACACTGAGTTACAGTCCTAGTGCAGAACAGTTGATGGAAGACATTTTAAACCATTCAGTGAATTGTAACAATATTTCTGAGAATCAGTAGTCATTAGGGCATGCATGTTTTGATTGCAGGCATATATATTACTGGTGGCAGTGAACACAACATCATCAAATACCAGACCATTAAATTTTGGGGGGGGCTCAAGGAGAGAGAAGAGGGAAGGAAAGAGTTCCAGTTCTTTTTGATAGACCCCCAAACCCTTGACCAATTGTTGAATTGTAATACAGAACATTCTTTAGATTCAGTTTGTCTTGATTTTGACAAGATCTGTCATAGAATGATTATTATGCAAATGCACTAAGGAGCTGAGGGCAAGTCCATAGAGTTGTTTAGTTTGATCAATAGAAATGGCATGTTTTATCTGAGAACTCACTGTGTTGCTATTCTTTTTAAAGCAAAATAAGAGGTCTCAGTATTACTGGCCCAATGCCTATCTTGTTCTGATCCTCTTCACTGGCCAGTGTAGGTTAACTACAAACTCACTTTGGTAGGGACACTTATGAGTGAAGCTCATGGATGAGTTTTAGCAACCTCACAGATGTCCTAAGGCAAGCAATCTGGTCTACTGAAATATAAGAGGAAAATGACAAAGCACCTCTACATGTTGGAGATAAGTCATCCTTCTAAACAAATAGTTTGATGGTTTTATTCAACAGCTTCTCCATAGTAATTTATACTCTGTGGACTTCCTTGTTCCAAGATTTATTCAGGCTTAAGCCTGAGGGAGTTTGTTCTCAGGTTGCTAATAAGCAGATAATAGTTAGGACCTGAGGTAGATTGTCACTATGTTTTGAGCCATATCTTGCCACAGTCCAGGAGAGAATTTATTCATTGTAAATTTATATTCCAGGAAACACTTCGGTCAGGGAAAGTGAAGAAGCTTTCTTTGTGGCTCTTACACCCATATGTTATGATAGCTGCTGTTTTCCCAACATTTCTGTATTTGGGCAGGAGAGTAGAAGATGCAGCATAGAGAATATAATTCTTGTGACTGAAAAAAATCCATCAGAGGGAAAAAAGACTATGTGAGGATAGTGGCCCACCATAAAGGTACATGATAATTTGTTATCAGAAGAGCAGAATCTACAGTATAAAGGTGTCAGTCAGAGGGTCTAGTATATAACTGGGGGAGGTAAAGCAGAATTATCCACAAGTGGTGGGCTTTGTTACGAGGGCCTGACCAGGTGTCAGAGGAGAGGACTCGTGGATACTGAAGATGTCTGTTTGCCAAACTGCATTAATGATGAGCTTCCAGAAATTTTGAGTTGGGGGAATGAGTGCTTGAGTCTAAGTTCTGTGAGCTGGTCCCGTTGTTTTACAAACATTTACACTTATCCATATTGGTATCGTCTTTTTCTTTTAAAAGTTTCTCTCAATCTTGAGAAAATATAGATTTTAGTATGAACAGAATGTACCTCAGTGCTTAGCCCTAAAGTTTTAAAAAAATACTAGATAATAATACAAAAAAGAGATAACTTCCTACTTGTGAAACAATGGAAGACTCCACATATGACAAGGAGACCTTAAATGGTATAAACATTAAAACCCAAAAGTTTTGGGGGCACCTGGGTGGGTCAGTTGGTTAAGTGTCTGACTTCAGTTCAGGTCATGATCTCACAGTTCATGGGTTCAAGCACTGTGTGGGGCTCTGTGCTGACAGCTCAGAGCCTGGAGCCTGCTTCAGATTCTGTGTCTCCCTCTCTTTCTCTGCCCCTCCCCTCTTTCTCTCTCTCTCTCTCTCTCTCTCTCTCTCTCTCTCTCTCTCAAAAATTAAAATTAAAAAAAATTTAATAAATTAACAAAACCCAAACCTCTGGACAATTGCCAAGAAGAACACTAGGATGAAAAAAAAATAGATTGGGCAAAAGACATTAAATATGTCAGGCAACTCTATTGAATGACAGTCAATAACCTAGTTTTGGAAGTCAGATGTTGTAAATCACAACTCTACCACTTACTAGCTGTGTGATCTCAAGAAAGCTGCTTAACCTCTCCAAGCCTAGTATAATTTTCTTTTTTAAAAAAATGATAATGTTTCCTAATTAACATGAAGATTAAATGAGACATTGTATATTACAAAGTGTGTGGTATGTGGTAAGCATTAAATTGTAGCTATGATTATTATAAATCATTCAGGTTCATTCAAATTTGTAAGAGACTCAAGATTCCAAAACAAAAGAAGCAAAGTACATCAATGCTGTTTTAATTTGGAATCTGCACTTTCCCTACATACATAAAAATATCTAGGTCAAATCTTCGTTCTCCATGAAGTCATTCTCGAATTCCTATCTGACCCAACCAGAAATGACTTCTTCCTTCTTTGCTCTCTGTAGCCCTCTGTAAATGGGTTTCTTCTTAACTTCAGTATTTCTCACAATGCAGTCATGTGTTAAAGGCACTGTGTTTTTGTCTTCTCTCCCCAACTAAACTATAAGCTTTGTGAGGGAGCTATCATTTATAATCACATTTTTAATCCCACAAGAATCCTTATATACAACAGACCTTGAAGAAAATTGTATTAAATCGAAATGTGGATATATTTAGATTACTTTTCACTCCGATTTTTCTGCAGTATTTGCATATTGTATCATGGTCAAATCCTTGAATAGAACATGTGCTATGTGTATTGTAGGTCTATGTTGAAATCATAGTAACAAAAGCTACATGAATTTTAACATGGCCGTTTTGTCTCTAGATAGTACATTCATTCTGGAAACTGCTCAATATGAATACTAAATTTCAAGCTCAATTTAAGTCCAGCTATGACCAGATGACCTTTTGGGTGTGGGGTCTTAAAATGATTTTAGAGACACTAAGCTACTCAGGTTAGGGGTTGATCAGTGAGACTAAATTATTATTGTTCTATGTGAAATTTGCATTTAGATAAATCCAAATGTACATAGTATCACTTTTTCTGTAGAGGAATGTTAATATATTGACCCTTGTCACTGGTATGAGATCAGTTTTACATAGAACATAAAGATGCATAGCAAATTATGGCACATAGGACAAATTTTGTCATCCATCATTGTATGATTATTGATTCTATATTTAATGTACTGTAATGATTGAAAACCATATTACTTTTGTTTAGTACTGTTGAGCGATGGTGCTCTCTTTTTATATGTTTATTTTTCCATTTTATTTAATTTTTAAATGTATAGATAGAAAACGTGATAAATGTTGATTAAAATAACCATATGCTAATGCTTTTAATGAAGAACGGTTAAGGAGAAGTATATTTGGTTTTAGTTCCAGCTTTTACCTGGGCACACGAACATTGAAACTTTTAACTGAGGATGTGCAAATAGCATTAATTCTTAGGAGCTGGATACTGTGAACATCAGATCTGAAATGTCTGCTTTTCAATATATGTGAAAGAAAACTTGGAATTCATTTACTACTACATTCTACCATGCTCTTCTCAAACATTGCAACACAATATTGGTTTAAGTTTTATCTTAATATTTCCCTTCTGATTTTATTTAACTTATTGTATGTTACAAATGTCAGAGGGAGCATGAAAAATGGAAGGCTGACTAGTGGGTTGTTAGTGGAGTCCTTAGGGATATGTGAGTCAGAGAAAGGGTAAGAAGTTGACATTTGACCCAAACTGGATATAGAGCAGCAATAACTATTTATTGAGATGATCTTATAGACTATTTGCTCCTTGCTTCATTCACATTCTATTTTGTGTAGGGCTATCAAATTAAACTTAATTCTTCTGTGAGACATGGGCATTTTTAAAGTCACAATTTACTTTTAGTTGATGATTATAAGTATAACCAATTTTATTTTAAATGGTGTAAAGAATTTTAAAGTGATAATATAAAGGAATTAATATTTTATTTTCAAAATATGTCTTGCTATCTTAATATTTGAAATATCCCTCACAAAATAAAACCCCATTGTAGTAAAATTAGTAAAAAAAAAAGTTTAGGTTTTCAGTAGTTTCTGTTTGGCATCTGGTCTACAATTGAACAAATTGGGATTGGCTTGAATTACAATGGCAGAGGAAGTATTTCTTGACTTTCTTCCTTTGCTAATTCTTTTATTTTTTGAAGTTAATTTATTTTGAGAGAGAGAGTGAGCAGGGGAGGGGAAGAGAGAGAGAGGAAGAGAGGGATTCCAATCAGTGCAGAGCCTGATCCAGGGACAAATCCACAAACTGTGAGATCATGGCCTGAACCAAAATCAAGAGTCAGATGCTTAACTGACTGAGCCACCCAAGCACCCCTGGTTATTATTCTTTTAATAATTTAAGAAACATTCTTTGAATGCTGAAATGAAATACAAATAAAAATGCAAAATTGTTGTCCAAAAATTAACTGTTCCTAGTGGGGCAGGAAGATGGAGAATCAAGGAGAAGTAGATATTTATGATAAAATATAATAACAAAAACTTTTTAAAAGTCCAGTAGGCCCTAACTCTGCAGGAAGGAGAGCAAAGGGTATTTTTGCGTAAAACAAGACATTTTAGTGTGATCTTTAGAAGCAGTAAGAGTCTGTCAGGAGAATCCATGGGGCAGGCACTTCAGGCAAAGGGAACAATCTGTGTAACAATATGTGTAAAGGTGTGTGTACACCTTTAAATACATGGGTGTATTTAAAAGCCTGAAAGCTGTCTTTACCCTTAAATTGCTTAGGAGCACACTTACTCATTTCAGCGGTCTCAAGAGTAAATGACAACAGGGGTAACCAGATCCCGGGTTGTGTAATTAATTAAAGTGTATGGGAATCATCATACTGGGTGCTAAACTGCCTCTTGTTAGGCCCTTCCTCTACCCAGTGAGTTCTGTCTAATTAAGAAGACAACCAAAGCAGAGATGAAAACAGCATCAAATCAATCAGCAGCTGTCTTTAAAGAGCCTACGGCTGTCCGTATAGAGATTTATAGATTAACTGCAGCACTTTGAATTGCACTGGGAAGAAAATTGGCAGCAGGTGCAGACTTCAGAGTGTAGATTTATTTTGCTTCAGGCAGCTGACCCCAGAGGTAGGTGGACGACCCATTCCAGCCCCTCTGAAGTTTTATAGTCCAAGGATAGCCCCAATCAGGAGACCCATATGGAATCTGGCTATTTTCTAGGTTATCATCAATGTGCTTGAATTTATAATAACTATGAAAGTTTCTGATAATAGATAATAACAGTGGAATTCTATACAATTTGGAGAAATTCAGCCAGGGATTTGGAGGATAAGGTATCTATTCATGCAATTCTAAAACCTTAGTGATTGAGAGCTCTCTTTCTTCTGAAAGATTATTGGGAATAATGTCTAAGAATTTTATTACAGGGCTAAAGTTCAAACTATTATCACTTCATACTTATATATGACACAGGGTATAACATGTTAATCTTTATTTTAAAAAAACATAGCATTCTATTTTAGTATTTAAAATAAGTGATTTTAGTCTAATCTGAACTGAATATGCCCAAAGCATATTTACAGATATGTTACTATTATATTGTCTGCACTAACACATGTATTGTCCAGAATACAAAGAGTTCTAAAATAAAAAGAAAATATTTCTTTTTGCTTTGATGAAATATATCATAGTGAATTAATAACTCTATTAACATAAACATGTTAAAATATAGATTTAATTTTAGGCCAAAGTAATAATTTTGTAAGAGACCAAGTGATAAGTAGTGCCACCGTAGGCATTTTGCTGAACTAGGTCGTGTGCATTTCCTCTCTTATATTTCCTATTCATCTCGATTTTGATGTTAGATCTGTTTTCTTTCTCATTTTCACTGTATATATTCCTTACATTTACATTTCTGTTGAACACTCTGATAGAATTCTGATGTTACCTAATACTCCTGTGAACTTGGGCAGGCGACTTAAGCACTCTGAGCCACTATGGACTCATTTTTAAAATGGTAATAATGATCTTGGTTATGCCTCTCTCCCAGGGGTGCTGGGAGAAGCAGATGATTCAGTGTTTTCTAAAGTGTCAAGTTGTACACAGTTAAAGGAAGTGTCATATTGATTGTATCCTTTAAGATGTGTATTTGCACATATTATGTGGGCAGGTTGTCTTATTTAGCAGAACTCTGATAGTTTCCTTGAGGAGAGAGCTTCCTAAGGAGGGCAGATATTTCTCAGGAGTTGCATGTGTATCTTTATGCCTGGCCCTGTGGGTGTGGGTGGTAACTGCACCCTCACTAACCAGCTTCAGCTCCATTTTCTACAGGCCAGGATTCACGAAGCAGTATCTTTCACATCCTTTCCTATTACGTTTTTCATGTTACAGGGAAGAATTAAATAGATTTATGACATGAGAATAACTCCCCAAATATTAACCACAGAGACTGTATACAGAGGCTGTGGGATCCACTTGTGAAAATTATCCCTCTTCCCTCTCCTCTTCTGCCATTCCTTTCTCCTCCTGGTGGGTCTTTTGTCCAAATCCTTTTGTACCCAAGGTTTGTGGATGTGTAAACTATGTATGTATTTCAAGAGGAGTATGCAATACTTCCAAATATGAGCTCTTCTTTAACATAAGTTTTGTATAGGTCTGTGTTTAAAAGAAATACCATGCAATAACCAAGATGCAGGTAGTTTAAAATACAGCCTCACTGAAAAATCTATCTTTGAGTAACAAAATTGTATTCCTCATTTCAGAACATGATGAGTGTATCACCAATCAGCACAACTGTGATGAAAATGCTTTATGCTTCAATACTGTTGGAGGACACAACTGTGTTTGCAAGCCAGGCTATACAGGGAATGGAACCACATGCAAAGGTAAAATGTTTAAATGCCAGCCCCTCTCACATTAGCCAAAATGCAGTCCATCTTCACCTCCCCCCGCTCCTTCTCATCACTGTTATCTCCCTTCTGGGTCCTTCCCACAGCCATTGGGAGCTTTGCAGCATGGCTCATCCTCTTCCCCCTGAGCTAGGTCAGTGTTCAAACGGTGTCAACTTCATATTCCTTGACCTCCATTTCAGCGGTTTCCATCTCTGTTCCCGTCTAGCAGACATTCCCATTAATCACACCCAGGCACTTTGGGACAGAACTGTTCCACCTTTGAAATCTCTGCTTCAGCTTTTTATTGTCTTACCTCGAGTCCTTCTGCTTTCAGTCGGCCCCACTCTGTTCCTTCCGTGACCTTTGATCCTCTGTTTCTCTCACCCTTCCTTTTCTTTTAGTTTGCCACTCTCCTCCTACATTTAAATACTCTTTTTGAATCTAACCATGACAACTATTTTTTTCCCCCACAGTACAGTTTTGTTCTTTTGTCAGAATCCACTTAGAAATACCTCTATTTGGGGTCAGTCTGACAGTTTTTCTTCTCTACTCTTTTTTTTTTAAGTTTATTTCTTTATTTTGAGAGAGAGAGACAGAGTGTGGGAGTGGCAGAGGGGCAGAAAGAGAGAGGGAGGGAAAATCCTAATCAGGCTCCTCACAGTCAGTGCGGAGCCCAATGTGGGGCTCGATCCCATGGATCATGAGGTCAGACCTGAGTGGAAACCAAGAGCTCAATTCTCAACTGACTGAGCCACCCAGGCGCCCCTCTACTCTCTTTTGAGCTGTTGAGTACTAAATTAACTGGGAATATTGGGCCTCTACATGTGATAGTTTCCCATTTTAGCTGATTTGTCAGTACCAGTCTATAATTCCTTTAAAAGTCCTGCTGAGCTCAGATTTTCATTTCCATCAGTAGATAGTCTCACAGTAGTTCACCACCGTTTACTAATACATTCTTTCACCAGTGCCTCCTTTTCCTTCATCAGATGAGCTTACCTCCTCCTTCACAATAGAGGTTTTGTTTTGGAAACCACTAACTCCCATAAGCTGCAGTCTATCTTCCTTATATGTCATATACATTTATTGATGATTTGTATAATTTAAACATTTTAAGCTTCAAAACTGCCCATTTCTCAAGTATATGTGCCCACTATCCTGGAGTTTGAAACCAATTTTCTATGACACTGTGTATATGAGAGGTAGGAAATAACAAGGAATGGTTGTTAATATACCATATTCCATGAACATGGATCTTAAAACCCGATTTATAATAACACATTGGATGCAGATATCAATGGGCCAGAGGATTACTCTGGTTTTTACAAGTCTATGGGAATGTTTAATTTAGAGCAGTGTGAACAAGGCCTACCCATTCTGAGGTCTAAATCCCACAAAGATTTTCTCAGAGAAACTAGACAAATCCTGAGAAAAGCCAGATGTTTAACGTCCATTGCGTACTGTGACTGAATGCCTAGGACTTCCTCAAAGTACCCAGATATTCTGAGAGCTTGGGAGAGGTTAAAATTTCATCTCAGAGACTAACTTCTCTTATTTCTATTTCACTCTGATTCCTAATTAATATGACAAATGTTTATAGTGTAAAGAACTCTTTTGCAATCATAGCAGATCCAGATAGGTAATTTTTATCTTTGAAAGAAGGAGAACGTTCATGGACCCGTACATTTTTACCAGAAATTAAGACTACAGGTTGCCTGGATAAGACTCTATAGTTCATGTGTGTATCCCTACTGTGAGTGTCAAAAGCTGAGAGATAAGTAATGTAGACGTAGGATCTGAATCATTGAGTCCTGTGCTCTGTCCTTGAACATTACTCCAAGGAAGATACACATGGGATTTAGGAGATGCACTTTATTATTTATGAGGTTTACATTCTTAATCTCCTTACAAGTCCTTGGTGAGTAGGTATTCTTTTTGCCTGGAATGAAGATAGACTGGGACTTAAGACCAAAGAAGCTAAATGGCTTCCTTCTGACCCTTCCTTTAACTCGGCAGCGGAATCTCGGATTGCTACATTTTACCACTCATTCTAACTAATGAGAGGGAGCACATGCCAGAAGAATTGAGAGAAAGCTTTTATCCCAATGCCTGTAAAAAGTTGGTCTAATTCATCCATTATAGACCAGGGGATGACCCGAGACTTACAGAGCCAAAGAATAAGCTGAAATGGAAACAAAAGCATCTAAGGGTGCTCAGTCTCACCCATCTTGTTTTTTCTCACCTTCTTTGAATCAGGCAGCATATCTCAAAAGATTACACTTGCAATGGCTCAGATTTGGGCTCCCTTTCCTAGTCGCAGACAGATTACCCTCACTCACAAACCTACTCTAACACAGCAAGATTTGCAATGCCTTTGCCCTTGATCCTGGATCCTGACCTGCCCTCACCAGAGGACTACAAGGCTCTTCCTGAAGACCACTACACAAGATGCTTACCATTGGCCAGTTCATCTCTTGGACTGATTTAGAAACGTTGAGAAAGCTGAGGCATTTCTCTGGGGCCAGAGTCTTATAGAAGCCAGTCATTTCCTATTTCTTTATCTTATCCTCTAGATGGTAGTTTTCTCCGTAAGAAAACTAGGATAGCTGCCATTGTTTCTTAGGTTTAATTGCAAGCTGGACTGTGACAATGAGATGCAACTCTAATTCTAATGTGCTTCCTGTTGTGTAAGGTTACTGCTTTTTGTTAAAAGAAAGTTTAGAGTTTCATTTTACAGGTGAAATATTTCTTCACCATTGAAGAGTACTGTTTTACAAGTTGGGTTGAAGTTTCTCACCTGCATGGAAGATATTATATGAATTTGAAGTTGTAATACCATATATAATTTGATGTCCACATCTCTAAGGGAATAAAGAAAAGCTAGGCTTGGAATATCTTGAACTACTGAATTTTGAAGTATGAAAGTCATGTGTCTGAATTATTTCTAGCATTTTGCAAAGACGGCTGCAGGAATGGAGGGGCTTGCATTGCCGCTAACGTGTGTGCCTGCCCGCAAGGCTTCACCGGGCCCAGCTGTGAAACGGGTAAGAATATCATTTCACCTTCTAGAAAATGAATTTTTACGCCAATGTATAAAGTAATCCATGAGGAAAATAACGTTTCAAGTTTCAAGTAGCTCTCAAAGCGTGGAACTATTAATAAGGAAGTCCTGGGAGCGAGGACGTGGGAAGTTTCTGTGATGTATGTTCACTGGGCGTTTCCCCAAAGTCGTTCTATGGAGGTTTTGCAGCTATTATAACTAGAAGAATATTGAACATTTATAGAAAGGTGAGTGGATTTTATGACTTCATAATTCATTTTGCTCATTTGGAGCCCATCTTTCCTGGAATCTGTATGACTATATTGAAGTATATAATTCAGGTTCATGGCCAACACATTTCCTAGGACATGTTACCTCCTACATCCATATTTGAGATTTTTAAAAAGTTTTTGCCTGACTCATTCAATATTTATTCATTGTTGTTTATTTAAAAAGTATTTAAAGTTTCCTTTTTAATTACTCCTCATCCAAGTTCATTTTGAACTCACTCTTTCTTCTGGATACTAATTAGAAACAAATATATATATTGTATAACATATATAATCTATATCATATACATATATAGTCTGTATATATCTTATGGCCCCCGGTAAGATACTTTGTCTCTTTATACCATCTGGTATGGTGTAAGAGAATACCAGCTCTTAATTGAAATCATGTCAATAGTAGTTTTGGCTGCTTTGGGGTAAGTGGGTTATAATAGTAGATGAACCCAGAAAGTCCATTATTCTTCCTAAGAGAAAGCTGCTACCTCCAGTGACTGGTGGTTACCATCTTACATTATTTTCCATAAATCTCAGTACAACAGATGTGGTACAAGTCCTGCTTCCAAAACACTACGGAGAGTCTGGTTTAATAAAGACACTGATGGATAAGAATGTGAGACAGAAAATGTTCTGGACAATTTGGGAAGCGAAAAGATTTCTGAATAGGTCCTACCACTGTGCATAGAAAGGCTTGCATTACTAGATTGTTTCCTTCTATAAGTACCTCTCAGTGAGGTTCTTCAAACTTCAATGACTGGTGACAAAGGTCTCTAACAGAAAATAGATAGTGGCCATCTTTGATGTGCAGGACTCTTTCGTAAGGAATTATTTCCTAAATCAGAAGTTCCCAGACTCAATGTGCATGTGACTTACCCATAAGGCTTTTTAACTTGTTAAATATACAGATTTCTGGTAATTAACTGTCAGAGGATTTACTAGACCAAAATCGGTCTAGTATTGCAGTGGTTCTGCAGTGTTTCTATCCCATGGTCTCCACCGGTATACCAAGCACATCAAGGTCCTCCTGTGTATCAATACCTGTGGTGACCATGTTTCCTGAATACAGTGTTTGGTGCAGCTTCTGGTGCGGTCATGATACAGAAATACTGGCTTTTTTATGGCATTTGAGTGGTGTGTGATTTTGAAATAAAGGTTGTCCCAGAAAATCTGGGATGAATAATGGCCATGCCAATTCTGCATATCATTCTTCCACTAGAAAAAATAAAAAGGTTACATATGAAATTGTGAAAATCTAGGATGGTATAAGATTGATCTGAGCAATGTAAAATTTAAAACTAGGGAGTTAAAAATAACCCAACAGAATATTTAGCTTTCTCTAATTATCTTTGAACATTTTTTAAGTCTATAAGAAGACAATCTCAGACTCACTCTAAGTAGCTGTCTATAATAGCCAAAGGCTTTGAGAAGGGCAAAATAGATGTAGGTTCAAAATCTAGCTCTACCATTTACTTGTTATGTTGCCTTGGGCGCTTTATATTACTTCTCAGTGTCTTATACTATCTATATATCACCTTACTCTTCACAAATCTCTTACAAGATAGGTATTATCTCCATTTAAAAAAATATTGGGGGGCGCCTGGGTGGCTCAGTCGGTTAAGTGTCCGACTTTAGCTCAGATCATGATCTCACAGTGTGTGGGTTCGAGCCCTGCATTGGGCTCTGTGCTGGCATTTCAGAGCCAAGAGCCTACTTCTGATTCTGTGCCTCCCTCTCTCTCTGTCCCTCCCCCGCTCGCGCTCTGTCTCTCTCTCTCTCTCAAAAATAAATAAACATTTAAAAAAATTAAAAATTAGGTTCAAGGTAATTACTTGTTTTTCCTAATGCCATAGAGTTAACAGCTGAATACAAACTATAAAGGCCTTTTTAACTCCCAAACCAAGACTTTTTTTCTGTATCAATGTAGTTTTTAAATTTCTTCCGAATTCATTCTAATGACAGAAGAGAGAAAATGTCTTCATCTAGGGCCATCCTGAAAAGGCCCACCAAAAGGGCAAATAAAATTTCTTCAAAAACTTGTTTCTTCCTAAAAATCTATCCATTTCTATTCCATAACACGTGAAAACATTTAACTTACCTACTACCCTTGAGTTAAGTTGGTGCTCTAAGACAATGGGTCATGGTTTATCTCTGCCTTCTAGTACCTCTTGGACCAAGACCATATTTCACTATTTGAGAAGCAAAGCGTCCCTACCTCCTATCTGAGAAATTGTAATGATAACATTTGCCTCAAAGCATCTGTCCCAGTTACTGTTCCAGGTTAGATCCTAACCCTCACCTTACACCTTACACCATTTTTGTTGATGTAGTTATAAATAGAAGGTGTACCCTTTAAAAAATAACTTTGGAGGAGAACCACATGAAATAATCTGTTTGCCTTTTTATTCAACATTTTTTAGGATCTTTTATATGCTGAGCATTGAATATAGAAACAGGATATAGCAGTGAACAGAGGTCCTATCTGCATGAAGATTATAATCTAGTTGAATTAGAGGAACTATAAATAGGAAAATAAATAACTGCATAAAATATTGTCAGGTAGTAATAGTTGCTGTAAAGAAAAGTAAAATAGATAGTGTAAAATTATTTTTATTACCTAGAGACCTTACATATAAGGAGTATTGTTGTTACTGGTATTTACTATTAGTTACCTTAATATAGGTAACTAATACACGTCCCAAACTTTCAGTGATTAATACAAAAGGTGTTTGCTTACTCACATCTCAGTTTGAGATGTCAAATGTGGTGTTGGGAGAGTTGAGGAACATTGGGGTTGGGCCTGCTTAAGCCAGGTTGTTGCCACTTGATGAAGAAGTCATGCCCGACACACAGCCTCTAACACCAAAGAGAAGAGGACCATAGATGTGAAAGCATGGAGAATACACCCCCACTGTTACCTCAGGTCAGAAATGCCATATATGTCACTTCCTCTCTCATATCATTGGTAAGAACTCATCACATGGACTTGAGGAGTTTAGAAAATGTAGTTCAGCTGAATTTCTAGGAGGATGAAACTGGTCAGTGACCATTAGGCCAGTCTTTTGTCATAGGTTCTGTCTGGCATTGCTGGTACTATTTAAACAATCAAACCATTTTCTACATTTTCTCATCTACTCAACTGGAAGAACTCTGAATTACTTCCTTCTTCAATCACTGCCTTCTTTCCACCTCTGGCAGGGATTCTTAACTTGGAATTCCTGGACAGCTGCAAGTCTGTGGATAGACTTTGGGGGTCCATGAATTCCCTAAATATATGTGCATGTGTACATTTTTCTGCAGAAAGAATTCAGAGCTTTTAAAGATTATATATGGGGTTCTATAATTTCTAAATAGTTATGAACTACTAGGGAGAGAATCTTCCAGTTAGAGAACTAACTGCTATTTTATTCTGGGGAAGGTGATACAAATGTAGATATCCAATACCTCCAAGAGTTTCTTTGGGGACCTTTAATTTCAAGACCCCACACTGAATTCATCATCTTCATGACTCTTGCGTTATCTCTTCTATTCCCCAAACCTGGTTCTTCACTTCTAGTCTTTATTTCAGTGAGTAGCCTTATCCACCAAATTTTGTTGTCCAGCAAACCAAGAATCACCTCCTCCCCTTCTCCCCTTTCACACTAATCAAATCCTTTTGATTCTCTTTACTAGGTTTCATATCTTTCCATTCTCACTGGTACTACAGTAGTTCAGGGATCTCAGGTGTATCTCTCTCCAGTCCATTCTTCACAGAACATCTGAACACAAATCTGAGCATATCACTCCATAGTGAACAAGACATTAGCTCACATTTCTTAACATGACCTATATGGCCCTTCAAGGCATGTCTCCTGCTTATCTACCCAACTTTCACCCTCTTGTCCCTCTGTCTCCTCACCTCATTTACAGCCACAGGCATTGAGTTTCATGGAAGTAAAGCATGTATCTTGTTCACTTTTGAGTCTTCAAAACATAGTATGGGTGCCTGAGTGGCTTAGACGGTTGAGCATCTGACTTCGGCTTAGGTCATGATCTCAAAACTTGTGAGTTCAACCCCTGCGCCAGGCTCTGTGCTGACAGCTCAGGGCCTGGAGCCTGCTTCGAATTCTTTGTCTCCCTTTCTATCTGCCCATCCCTCACTAGTGTTCTTTCTCTCTCTCTCTAATAAATTAAAAACATGAAAAAATTAAAAACAATATAAGTCCTACACCTTATTAGGTGATCCATGAATATTGATGAATAAATAAAGACATAACAAGTGGTCAGTTAAATGAGGAGCGAAAAGATGTGCTTGTATCCGTATTAGCTGGACTTTACTGAACATTGGTTTAAAGAGGCCTTCAGGGTCATCTGGTCCTAAACTCTGATATGGCAGGTGAGGTCACTAAGGCACATAAGGGTGAAGGAACATTTATAAGGTGTTTCTGCACTGATCTGCAATTTAGAACTCAGGTCTTCCTACTCCTTGTCCAGTATTTCTCTTTTCCTTCCTTCTTTCTCACCCTTCCTTCCTTCCTTCCTTTTTTCCTTCTTTCCTTCTTTCCTTCCTTCCTTCCTTTTTATGCCATGCTATATGTTGAGGAATTTATCCCACCATCATCTCCCATGAGGTCTGGGCTTTTTGTTATGCCCACCCCTTCAACTGCCAAATATTCCTATTGTTTTTATCAGTGAAGACTGTGGCAGTTTATCTCTCCCAACGTAGAGAAAGCGTCAGGACTGTCAAGACTTTGTAAGTGTAAGAATGGCCTAAATTTTGTCCTACTGGAGCTGGATGCTGCCTGATAGCTTAGAAAGGAGACTGAATCCTGGCCCCAGTGGACCTCTGTTGAGCCCTCACAATGGAATCACTGAGCGTGAAGTAATAGCATTTACTAGTTTCTTGAAAGACAGTCTTAATGTGCATGGCATTTACAATCATCATTACTATATTGAGGTCTCCCCGGTACCCCCTCCCCATAATTTATTTAGTCTATTTCTGCATCAGTGTATCTTAGTGGAATGGTTGAATCTACTTACCAACTTCACAAAGAGGCTGCTATGTGTATCTTCTGAGTAAAATTAATTTTTCATGGCCTTCTTTCTTAGCCACTGTGTAAAATCACCCACATGTACAGCATAACTTCATTTTTAATTAAACATCCTAATATTCTATCAGGTGTTTAACTTGGATTTAGCAGGGTGATTATTTTTTGGATAACTCAATAAAATGTATTAGAAATCTATGTGCTGAGATTTAACAGCTCTCTCATTGCCATACTGTATTTATTGCACAATCACTAAACCTCAGCAAACATGTGTCTGATGATCTAATTAATATGCAAAGCTGCCTTAGTGTACTAAAAGTAAATCTTCAGTCATGATTTAAAGCATAACTCTAGAAGATGTGAGAGTGTCCTATAAGTAACTGCCAACTTAAATCAAATTAAAGTGTTTATAACTGGGAAAAAGTTAGTATCAAATGGCAATGCTAAGAAAGATATGCTGTCATATCAAAGAAAAGGAGATCAGACATTTTGATGATAAATGGCTTTTTTTTCCTGTGTGTAAAATAATGGGTTTCTTAGCCACAGATCAAAACATGAGATGGGATTTTAATTATTTTTAGTGAGTAGTTAAATGAATATAAATTCAAGTTGCAATGCTAAGTGTTTGTGTAGCTTTTTAATATCTTGTAGTTTCAAAATGATAAAATTAAGCATGAGGCATATATGAATATTGCTTTACTTCAAAGGTAACTATAAATTGATTGAGGCTGATTGATTTTTAAAAGTCTACATTATTACTGTTGTAGTGTAGGTAGTAAAAATCCTTTAATTCATTTATGGTAACAAAGTTATTTTGCTAGTAGTATGTACAGTTAGCATTTATTATTAATGTCAAATTGTATTATATTTCCTGATATGGTTAAATTAGAACATTTTTCACCATTAAAGGAACATATTGATTTAATTTCATGATCGTGTAGTTTTCTTTTAAAGACATATTTTTCAGAAGCTTACATTATTTTATATTATTTTACATGGGTAGACCAAAAAATTCAGAAACAAGAGAAAATTCAAAACATTTCTGATATAGCATACTTTTTTTTGCCCCAAAATGACTCAGAGTGAAATTCCGATACCAAAATGTATGTCTTTTGTGGGAGAAGAAGAGAGATTTAGTAAAAATTTGGAGATAATACAGTTAATAAGGAAACAACTTTAGTTACCTTTGTTTTACCAATAAGGATGATCTTTTTAGTATTCTTTTGAATTTATTTTGCTCTAACTAAATACATACAAATTTCACATATATAATTCATTAAATAAGCTTTATTGTAATAAGGAAAATCCAGGATGAAGGAAGTTCACCTTCTGATCCTTCACAATGGCTATTAAAATCACTTTTTCGGATTTGAATTTCTCAAGGGAAGAGACGTGACACAGAACCAATCATTCAATGCCTTGTGTAATGTGTGACCCATTCCCATGGAGGGATCTGTTAATTTGTGTAAGATAGAATCTCCAGTCATCTTGCTAAGATGCATCTGGTCTTTAAACTTGGTATCAAATGATAAAAGTGATTGAGTTACATTTGATGAATGGGTGTGTTTTAATAGACTTGCAACAAATTAGGGACTTAGGTCTCAATGTGACTTTTTCTTATTATAAAATTTAAAAACAAAAAAGAAGAAGAAACCAAAGGACTCTCACTGTAGGCTTTTTGACTTGGCACTGCTTATGGCTTAACTTGAATACTTAAGTTATACCTTCTCTTTATTTAGGTGATCCTTAAATTTTTAAAATAACTCTTTAGTTGATTAATATTATTGCCAAACCCTGGTCTTCTTGGAAACATTTAAAATAGTGGTCAAGAATATAGAAACTGAAGTTAGAAAAACATCAATCCACATGAGTCCTAGCTCTACTGTTGACCAGCTGTGTGACCTTTTCTATGTTACTTCATTTTTCTATGCCTTAATTTTCATATGTATGAAATGAAGAATGATAATATTATCTGCCTTGTGGGTTTATTCTGGAAATTAAGTTGAATAATGTAAGTCAGGCATACCGCATCGTTCTGGAACATGGTAAGTTTAATGAATGATACCTGATGTGATTGTATTACACATTTTAAGTAAAATTTTATGTACAGAATTATATGAAGCTTTTGGACTCCTTTGAGTTAGCTGGAGATACCCTGAGATATTGTAAAGTAACAGTTAAGAATAAGAAATGATTCCAGTTTTCCTGATTCATTTATAAACCAACTTTAAGTATAGTTTTACTACACTATAATGCTGTGAAATCTTTAATGCAGCAATTTGCATTCTTTACATTTACTTAAAATTGCTTTCAGTTCTAATGCAAATCTTAAAAATTAATGTTTTATGGAAATCTAAGTCCTTGTACTGTTCAAAAAGTAGCTAAAAGTTCTCAGTGTTAAATCTCAAAGTCATTTTTCCAAGTCCTTCAGGTTAATTGGAAAAAACCTTACTCTTTCCATGTATCAGTCATGTATAATAGATAACAATTCTGATGGGGAAATATTTCAGACTCTTTTATTGTAAGGCTACTTAATTAACATTGGAAATGAGAACACATCATGGAGTTTATGTAAGGGAAAAAAATAGCTTTCAAGCTGTTAGAGGGCAGGTCTCCAAGAAAAAAGACTAGAGGAATCATTTTGGAATTTGGAAAAGATCTTCACTTTTGCTTTAAAAATATTAATGGTTTTTTCAATGGGTCTCTAATGAATATATTACATTATATTATACCCTTGAATTCCTAAATGTCATTCCCCCCCTTATTTTTTTACTTGAAACAAAGTCACTTTTATATTTTTATTTGATGTTATTCTAAAATTAATTAACTGTATACTTCATTAATATTTTCAACAAGAAGCATATGTACATGGCATAAAATTTAAAAGGAGAAAGATCATATAATAAAAAGTAAATTTTCTTTTTATCCTTTTACTAATCATTGCTTCCCCCCGCCCAACAATATATCTTGGAATTCATATTATCATTGCTAGACAGAATGATTCAAATAAGAAAACATCTCATAGGCGGCTGCTGTCATTCAAATAGCAGACTTTTAACTTGTAACTCTGTAGTTGCCAATAAGAATGAACATCTTGAGGACCAGATCTTTCTCTTCCTTCGGGCATCCCTATACTTAGATTGGTTGGAAATGTTCTGTAAACTAAATTTAAAAATTCAAAATTTTCTACATAGATAAGCTGATGGACATTACAGGTAGAAGGAAGACAGACTTGATATCCTGAAGAGACATTACAATGTGATAAAAAAACATGATATCTGGGTCTTAATCTTCTTTCATTCAGAATATATTGTGGATGCAACATTTAATTTATACTCAAATTATTTTTATTTCTTGCATTCTATTTCTTCCTTCTGTATGTTGTTTCTTTGTTCCTGAAGGACCTGCTTTAGTATTCTCTGGCGGTAGATCTATTTGCGGCAAACTCTCGTATTGGTTTGAAATGTGCTTTATGCCATTTTTACTCTTAGGTTATTTAGGTGTTGTTTTCTAGATTGTTCTCTCTGGAAGCATTGTGAAGGAAGTATTCCATTGCTTTCCCAGCCTCAGGTTTCTGTTTAGAAGTCTACTGTCGGTTCAATTGTAATTCATTTGAAAATCCTTTTTTGCTCTATTTGCTTTTAAGATCCACTTTTCCTTGGGGTTTGTGGTTTAAATGCTTTGAGCCAGGGATGAATTTATATTTATTTACCTTACTCAAGGATTCTTTACATTATTGAATTGGAGGAGTTGTCTTTTTTATTCATTTTGGAAAAACATAGTCTTTATTTCCTCAAATATTGTTTATCTCTCATTCTTTTTTTCCCCCTCCTGGTTTTCCTATTGAATAGATGTTGGCTCTTTTCTTTCTCTGTTTCTTCTGCTTTCTTTGGTATTTTCCATCTCTTTATCCCTCAGTGCTGTGCCCTTTGCGATTTCTTCATATCTATCCCATCCCAGTCTATAGGTTATTTCCTGAGTTTTGTCTAATCCTTTGTTTAGCTGATCCATTGAGTTTTTTTAGTTCAACAACTATCTTTTTCATTTCTAAGAGTCCTCTTTCAAATTTTTAGTACTTTTCCCCTTTGTTCTTATTCTTTTCTTGTGATTTTGATTCATTCTTTTATGTCTTTATAATTTTAAACATGCTTACATTTTAATCTTGATCCATCTGCAGTTGAAGTGGCCCTATATCTGCCTATTCTTATGCTTGCTGACTCTCGCCCATGATGTAGTGTTTCCTAGGGAGTTTATACTTTTGATGTCTCACCTTATCTTCATTGAAGATCTACCAGTGAAATCTGAGGTCTTTTCCCTTCAGAGAAATATTGCAGGTATGCCAGAAATATTACAATTGATATTTGTGTTAATTTATTTGCCAAGTGATATACCACACTAGTGGTAGACCTCAAAACTGCAAGAGAAACATTTTTTTTCTCCCCATCCAATTTTAGGCAAAAATAGAGTGTGCTAGTGGGTGTTTTATTTGTGTATGTGTTTCTATCCTATACTTAAACTGATGAGGAGCTCTTCAAGGATCCTACTTTGTGCTGAAGTCTTGGACCTTGTATAGGATCAAGTTCTCTCTGCTGTCACCATGTGAGTCATAAAATCTAAATCTGATATTCATCTTCTTCATGGCTATATAGGATTTTCTACTTTTTTAAATGAGCTAAGTTATGAATTTAATATAATACATTTTTAAGCCTGTGATTGTAGAAAGATTTTCAGGTCATGCAGTTCTCAGTATTGCTGGAATTGGAAAGAAAGTTACATAAGTATGATTTTGTTGATACTCTTTGCAGTAAAAAATTCTGGTCATTTATAAATCTGCAGACAGTGAGGGGAAACTCATGGTGGCAGAGTGAAAATGGGATGGAACAAGGGAAGAAACAATAGGAATTGGACCAACTTGATCAGATTTACTAGGAATGAGGCTGGGGTGTGGCTACTTTTTTTTTTAATGTTTTAATTTATTTTTTAGAGGTGGAGAGGGGCAGAGAGAGAGGGAAACATAGAATTTGAAGCAAGCTCCAGGCTCTAAGCTGTCAGCACAGAGCCTGACATGGGGCTCAAACTCACAAAGTATGAGATCATGACCTCAGCTGAACTCTGATGCTTAACCAACTGACCCACCCAGACGCCCCGTGGCTACTTCTTTCTTTACACTAAATTGCTGATGTCCCTGAAAACAGTCTGCACTTCTTCCTAAAGGGTTCTCATCAATGATCAGTTTCCATTTCTTTCTTCATGTAAGCTTTCTGGAAGAAGCCACTGAAATATAGGTACGGATAAACCCATAACAATAAACTTTTTTTTTTTCATAACAATCAGCTTTATCCACTGATAGGTGACTTTTCCTTCCTTAAGAACTTGCTGTGTGTTGAGAGGATAAAATATATTCTAGGTAATTTTTTTATTTAAATGAAAATGTGGTACACAGGGATGGAGTTAATTATTAAATATGGATATAGAGTCAAGTCAAAGAAGATGAATCAAATTTGTAAGTGACATGAATTGAGAAGGGTAGTTCATAGGACAAAAGACAGAACAAAGATTCAGAGTTATTCAGATTTCAAGAACAATGGGATTGAATGAGCACTGTGCCATGTAACCCACAGGCAAAAGTATCTCCTGTCCTTGTCCCACTTGCACCTCAAATCAAGCCACACTGCTTCTACCATTTTATTTTGAGGTTCTTAATTCTGATCTTTTACATCTTGGAGCTACATTCTTTGTGTCCTTGTCTTTCTTCTTTTCTATAGTTGACTTCCCCCCCACTCCCAGCTTCCCTTTCCCTCCATTCCCTCCCCCTAGAGGATGGGTTCCTTGGAAGTAGAGGTGAAGCCTACAATGAGCATTTCTCATAGGGCTTAGCATCATGTTTGCAGTTAGTAGGCAGGCAATGAATATTAATAAAATATAAGTATACTCTTGCCTTTGAGTTAAAAAAACAATTGCACAAGATGAAGAACATTAATAGTTTCATGCTTTCTTTGATTGTTGATTCCAAGTATGAACCCAAAGTGCTAGCAAAGGTGCTAGCTATAAAAGAAAATGCATATTTAGCTGTAAAAGAAAATGCATATTTAGTGTTCAATAAACAGAGTATACAAAGCAATATAAATAATAGTCTCCCTGAATTCTGTATACTTATTTCATAATGGAATGTTGTGTTCACTTTGGCCAACAGATTTTTAAGAGGTTATTGGCAAATGGAAGTGTGATCAAGGAAAAGTTAGCTGGGAGATGAAAGCTGTAGTGGATTTAAGGGGATAAATGAATAAACCTGAGATGTTTAACCAAGAAATGAAATAAATAAGAAAACTAAAGGGCAGCATGAAATTATCCTTAAATACATGAAGGGCTAAACTAATATGCGGATTTTGGATTAGATTATTATGGATAGCTCTAGTGTATAAAATTAGTAAATTTACCAGGAGGCTAGTTAGAGCTTCAAATAAGAAATATGCTGGTCACAAGAACTGTATGAAAATAGGATGGACCAGCCTCCATGTTCAAATAGAGTCTAGATGACCAAGCATCTGTGTTCCAAAGGACTTCCCCACTGAATCTTGATGGCCTTGTTCACCTTGGCCTTGTCCTTGTAACCTAGGACTCCTATTTCAATTTTTCATAATAGTAGCTACTTAAACTGCATGTCTAAGGACACGTCTTTGTAATCAGAAGGAGGTAGTGTAGCTTAATGGTTAAGAGTTTGAGAGTGGGCATAGAAGATGACTCTCTGTGTATAATTTCAGGCTCTACCTATGTGGACTTGGGCAAGTTAATTTTTATGTGTGTCATTTTCTTTGTTTCATTTTATTTTTTAGTTTATTTGTTTTAGACTGGGTTAATAATAATACCTATTTTATAGCATTATTGAGGAGATTACCTGAGTTAATATATACAGTTACAGCAGTGGTTCAGTAAATGTTAGCTATCATTATGACCTTCCTCCTAATCCCTACAATAACCCTCTAAAGTAGTTATTATTACCTGATGAGGAAACTGAGGTTCAAAAAGATTAAATAATTTGTCCTGGGCCATATAGTTAGTCATGTGGGGAAAAGGAATCATGCCAGGGCTGATGAATTAATGTGTGCTCTTTATGCTCTGATATTTAGCCTCCGCTACACCATAAATATGATTGAATGCCTCTGAGATGGCAGCAAACTTTATGGAATAAAGGTGCCAAATTATCTAAATTAAACATTTATTACATTCCTGTGCACGCACAGCACAACGTGACACGTGTATGAAGATGCAGAATGTAGATGCGGTTCTTTTCTCTTGGGAGTTTATATCTTTGGCTCATGCACTGGGGAGCATTTTATCTAAATAACAAGGAAAGAGCAGGTGGGTCTAAAATAATAGTAATACCTTTTAAGTGATCGCTAACTACTAATCTTGTCTGGTATGGCAACCCCAAAGAAATTGCTCTTCAAAAGAATGAATTCTGGAGCTGTAAATCCCAGCAGCTATAATTTACAGGGGAAAGGCTGCCCAATAGGCTCCTATTGGCTGGACCTGGGAGACAAGCAAACAGCTGATTAAATGTGTGAAAAGTACACTCTCAAGTGTTAGACAAGGTGTTCATTGCTGGTTTTCTCAATATTCATGTCTGAAGATGATTATAAGTCTGAGTAAGAATGAACTTGGACCTCTTGTTTAATAGAAAGCCTGAAGAAAACAAGTGAAAGGAATTCTCTAATATTCTTAGTCTTTTAAGATGTGTAACTCTTTCTTGTCCTTCTTAGATGAGGTGTGTTTTCATTTGCTTTGAGCAACCTTTAAAATATAAATCACTCACTCGGGCATGTTTTCATTTTCCTTCAGATTTTAGAAGGCCCAGCTCTCATCCTAAAATCAACCTTACCTTTGTCCTTTTTTATATAAAGCTGAGTATATTTTTACTACTTATCATTCGTTTTAACAATGTTTAATTCAAGGAAGATAAAATCAGTTGGCTGCAATTTTTTTAACTTGAAAATCAATCAATATAATGGACTCTATAAACATGACAATGTATTATTCATTATAATCTTCTCAGTTTTGACCATTTATAACCAAAAGAAATTAATTAAAACATAGATGCCTATAAACAGTACTGAAGAAGCGAGAATCAAGAATAAACTTCATAGTACAGGAGGCAAGCCTTTAATTAATGAACGGTGGGAAAGGGATACTTTCCATAAATCATAAAACTTAATTATAAACCAAAGGGTGCTGAAGCTATTATACAGATAATTTTGTACCCTACATGGCATGAGAGGCAAGATTTAGTAAGAATCAATCAGCTGATTTTAGTAGGAGCAAAATGAAGGGAATTGTTAAATTTTATTAGAATTATTAATAAATATTTATAATATATTATCTGAGAAATGTATCTTCAAGTTTGCATTCTTGAAAGGCAGGCAGACCTCATTTTATTGTGCTTTGCTTTATTGCACTTCACAGATATGGTGTTTCTTTACAAATTGAAGGTTTATAGATGGGCACCATTGTTCCAACAGCATGTCATCACTTTGTGGCAAATTGCATCACATTTTGGTAATTCTCATGATATTTCAGACTTTATCACAGTTATTATGTTTGTTAGGGTAATCTGTGATGAATTATCTTTGATGCTACTATTTTAATTGTTTTGGACCACCATGAACCTCCCCCATACAAAACAATGAAATTAGCTGATAAATGGGTGTGTTCTGACTATTCTGCTGACCTACTATTCTCCAATATCTCTCCCTCTCCTTGGGCCTCACATTCCCTGACACACAACAATATTGTACTTAGGCTAATTAATAATCTCACAATGGTCTCTTAAGGGTTCAAGTGAGTCACATCTCTCTCACTTTAAATGAAATGCTAGAAACAATTATAGAAGTGAGGGAGGCATGTCAAAAACTAAGATAGATTGAAAGTTAAGCCCCTTGTGCCAAATAGTCAAGTTGTGAATGCAGGGGAAAAGTTCTTGAAGGAAATTAGAAGTACCACTCTAGTGAGTAAACACATGAATGATAAAAAAGCAGAACCGCCTTTCTGCTGATATGGAGAAAGTTTTAGTGGTCTGGATAGATCATAACATAAATGTAAAAGTGCAAGGTAAAGCAGCAAGTGCTGATGTGTAAATTGCAATAAATTATCCAGAAGATCTGGTTAAGATAATTAATGAAGGTGGCTTACACTGTACAGATTTTTAACATTGAGGAACCAGCCTTTTTTTTTTTTTTGGAAGAAGATGCCACCTGAGACTTTCATAGCTAGAGAGGAGAAATCAATGCCTGACTCTTGCTAGCAGCTAATGTAGCTGGTCACTTTAAGTTGAAACCAATGCTCAAAATTCCCAGGGCTCTTAAGAATTATGTTAAATCTACTCTGTATGTGGAAAACCTGTGCTCTGTATGTGGGAAAACAATGCCTGGTGACAACACATCCGTTTACAATATAGTTTATAGAATTTTTGTTTGTTTGCTTTTTTATGGAGTATTTTAAGTCCACCGTTAAGATATACTAATAAGGAAAAAAATCTTCTTAAAATATTACTGCTCATTGGCAATTTACCTGGTCACACAAGAGCTCTAGTAAAGGTGCTCAATGAGATTGATGTGGTTTTCACCCCTGCTAACACAGCCCCCATTCTGCAGCCCATGGATCAAGGAGTAATTTCAACTTTGAAGTCTTAGTGTTTAAGAAGTACATTTTGTAAGGCTATAGCTGCCATAAATAGTGATTTCCTCTGATGGGTCTGGGCCAAGTAGATTGAAAGCCTTATGGAAAGGATTCATCATTCTAGGTGCCATTAAGAACATTTGTAATTCATGAAAAGACATCAGAATTTCAACATGAATAAGATTTTGGAAGAAGTTGATTCCAGCCCTCAAGGATGACTTTGAGGGGTTTAAGACTTTAGTGGAGAAAGTCACTGCAGATGTGGTGGAAATAACGAAAGAGAACTAAAATTACAAGGGGAGCCTGAAGAGGTGACTGAATTGCTGCAATCTTGTAATAAAACCTGAGTAGATGAGGAGTTGCTTCTTATGGATGAGCAGAGAAAGTGGTTTCTTGAGATAGAATCTACTCCTAGGAGGATGCTGTGAAGATTGTTGAAATGACAACAAAGGATATAGAGTATTACTCAAACTTAGTTGATAAAGCAGCAGCAGATTTTGAGAGAATCGACTCCAGTTTTGAAAAAGGTTCTACTGTGGATAAAATGCCAACACACCACATCACATGCTACAGAGAAATCATTTGTGAGAAGTCAATCGATACAACAAACTTCATTGTTGTTTTATTTTATGAAATTGCCACAGCCACCCCAACCTTTAGCCACCACCACCCTGATCCAGTCAGCAGCCATCAACATCAAGGCAAGACCCTTCACCAGTGGAAAGATTAAGACTTGCTGAAAGCTCAGATGGTTAGCATTTTTTAGCAATAAAATATTTTAATTAAGCTCTATACATTGTTCTTTTAGACATCATGCTGTTGCACACTTAACAGACTACAGTATAGTGTAAACAAACTTTTTTATCCACTGGGAAACCAAAAAGGTCATTTGACGATTTTATTATGATATTTTCTTTATTGCAGTAGTCTGGAACCAAGCCTACAGTATCTCTAAGGCATGCCTATACAACATTTGTTGTACACTTTTGTACTACACTGGTACTCATTCACTTTATTATCTTTTTCCTGGAAAGGATATTTTTTTATTCAAGTAACCTCAAATAGGCAACCTGACCATGGGGATGGGGGTGAGGTTGCCACAAATAATGGCTACCTCCTACCTGGCAGAACAGGGGGAAAAAGGTGGCCCCTTTCCCTTGATGGTCAATTCAGGCCCCCCCACCCTTTCACTTGGCTGTAGCATCCTAAGGGCAGGACCACACCTTCCCTGAGACTGGGGGGGTGGGGGTTACTCATTCACTTTAGACCTTATGCCTCCACTCTTACAAATCACATGTAACTTCTTCATCACTATTTATAACACATTCAAATTTTTTTAGCTTTGTGCAGCATTTGATATTGTTAACCAAATTCTTTTCAGCAACACTCTTTTCCTTTGGTTTTTTTGACATGGCATTTTCTCCAGAGTGTAGTATCATAACAACCTCATGTGGTAGGTTTTTTGACTCACATTTGGAGAGAAGATAGAGAAACAAATGAATTGCCTGCATGGCATAACTATCAAATGCCAGGGCACTGTAAATCCAAAGTCCATCTGCAAAACCCTGCTCTCTATGCCCAGCATGACAGCCCCCATACCGGTGACCTCTTTTGCTGTTACTTTTCTCCCTGTCTGAGTGCCTTTGTTTGTATTTCTTCTTCCTCTCCTTCTCCTTCTCTTTCTCCTGCTTCTCCCTTTCCATCTCAATCTCTCCCTCTGCCCCCTTCTCCTCCTCCTTATCTCCTGAATGTGGCGATTAAATTCCACACTTGTTTATCTCTTTTCTTCCTTAATACTATCTCCTACATGGAGCTCAACCACCCCCAAGTCTTCAAAAGGGGTCATCCTGTCCAGACACCTGCAAAGCTTAACTCCCACATCTGAACGATCTGCTATATATTTCCATTTGGACATTTTACACTAGAGCCTGCTTGTATTACCTACATCATGAGTGTTTTCCTTTCTCCATACTGGAATCACCTAGGCACGACAGACCACCATCTCCTTTGATTTCCTTTGTTTCCCTCAAAGCAACACCAATACAAATAGTGTGTAGCAGAATTTTAACCAAAGTTTTGAGGATACTGGAGCGGGGTGCTAAAGAAGAAGAAAGCAGAGACAAAGAACTAATATGAAATAGAAGTCCCATTTTCCAAAAACCATTTTGGTTATTTCTTGCCACAGTCAGATGCAGATTTTCCACTAAGCTAATAAAGATAAGCTTCTGCTCTACTCATCTGACCATGATTTTTCCCTTAAAAACATGAGAGGAGACCTAGCAATGTGTTCACCTGGTCATATATTTTTGTAAGTTTACAATAGTTAAGTAGGTAATCTCTTTTTCCTGAAGGGGCCCTCCAAATTATATCAGCTTCTAGTCTCACAGATTCACTCCTGCACAGAGTTCATTCTCACCAAGCAAGATACCTCCCACCTTAAAGCCCTGGCATGCTTCCATTCTCTCTAGACTCCTCTTTTTCCTGAGATTGTTATTCTCTCTCTGTAGCTCTCAATTTGAAACATTTAAATTTCTCTCTCTCCCCTTCCTTCCCCTTTCCCTCATGTTGTGGAAGGAGGGAGAGGGAACACAAACTCTCATACCCCTATTTTTCAAAAACAAGACCTTTTCCTCTATTATAACACATGCTACTCTACTGTTATGTAAAAATGGCTTCAATTATTATTTTGAATTGCCTTTTAAAATTTCCTGACACATCAGCTGGTCATTATTGAAAACGTACCATATGCTAAACATGGTACTAATTGCTTTACATTTATTAACTCATTTTAATCATAAAAACGACACTCTGAGGTGGTTATAATTATTTCCAATCAAAAACCAATGTTTAATGAGGTTAAGTAATGTGTCCAAGTTCACATGATAGGCATATGGTAGGCTCTCAATTTAGACACTTACATCTAAGCCCAGATGTGTTCTTATAACCCCTTCTCCCTTTTACCACCCAGATGTCACTCTTCGGTGCAACTCTTCCTGTTCTGTCCACCTCGAGGTGTTCTTGCTTTCCTCTAGGTGACCACGTTTGTGCCAGCTTTACTCTACTTCTCTCAAATTACCTTGCATTGTTAATTAACCTTAAAACACAAGAACATTATCTTAAACTCTTTTGGAGCTTAGTTCAATGCTTCATGGACACCAATCTGGTGGTTTAGAGAATGGCTAAAAAGTAATTTGGATTATATCTAGGTAAAGGGGTTAACCATCATGACATTCATAAGTAGGCTACTTAAAAAATTCTGCTGAAAGGGAAACCATATGATATCTTAAACAGGATATTACTGATATGGCCTTTTACTTTTAACTGATGAGCCTGGGCTACATTATGGACATGTATACTTGTGTTGTGTCACTCACAGGGACTCAAAAAGACACTGTGTCCTGGGTGATGGGTGATGGGTGACACTGGTGACAAAAAGGAGGCATCTGCTGAAAGACAGCAGGTGTTCTTAGTTGTTAGAAATAACTATAAGCCTAATGAATGACTTAGTAGTGATAGTTCTCACCTGATTGTGGGAAATTATTTGCCTCCTCACACAAAAAGGAATAAATCAGTACTGACCTATAGATCGGTCTAGGGTGACTATGTTAAAAATTATTAGTTATGAATTGTGTTGGCATTAATGACTCAAAGAGGGGAGTGTGAAGGTGAGGAGCCAGGGAAATTTTCTCAGATGGAATGAGAATAGGAACAAAATGAGACTGAACCTTGGCACCAATTATCTGAGTGACTGAGGTAAATATTCAGTAGAAACAAGTATGGTATGTAGTGGATGGGAGCAAGTTGGCAATTTCCAGCATAAGAATGGGTCTGTGCAAACTTTCTGTGAGGAGAATTTAAACAAACATTCTGATGAAGAAATTTTGGTTTGCTTTTGTTATCACAAACAAGATCAGGAAGAGTACTTAAGGGTAACCTGAAAGGATGTACTTTAGAATGCATTGCTTAAAAGCGGTGCTTCTTTGGGCTTGGAAAGACTGCCTGGAGCAAGCTTTTTATCCTTGTCATTTATGTTAAATGCCATAAAAGGGATATCATGGAGTCCAACAGTTCTTTTCCATTGAACTGTGAGAAATGAGCATACTCTCTCTAGAAGGGTAGCCCTCAGAAAGAGTTTTTAAAATGTAGGCAGACCAACATGGTCAAAAGTGTAAGCTTGGGAATCAGGATGCTGGAGTTCACTCTCCCAGTTTTAGTGCTCATGGGATCTGTGGGGCTTGAGTTGAGTGACTCCAGTTTCTTTACTTCTCCCAGGTTCATTGAGAAATAATTGGCTTATATCACTGTATAAGTTTAAGGTGTACAATATGATGGCTTGATTTATATAGATTTTTGAAATGATTACCTTAGTATGTTCAACTAACATTCATCTCACATAGATACAATAAAAAAAGGAAGAAAAGAATAAAGGGGGAAAACAAAGATTTTTGTCTTGTGTTGAGATCTCTTGGGATTTACCCTCTCAACCGCTTTCCAACGTATCATACAGAAGAGTTAGCTATATCATCATGTGGTACATCGCATCCCTAGTACTTATTTATCTTATAACTAGAAGTTTGTAACTTTTGACCACCTCCCTCAATTTCCCCTCCTCCCCCACAGTACCTCTGGCAACCATAATTCTGATCCCTTTTTCCATGAGCTTGTTTTTGTTTTCGATTCAACATAGAAGTGAAATCATACCTACAGTATTTGTCTTTCTGTGATTGACTTACTTCACTTAGCGTAATGCCTTCAAGGATTATTGTAAGTGGGAGGATGTCCGCGTTTTCATGGCTAAGTAATATTCCATTGTGTGTGTGTGTGTGTGTGTGTGTGTGTGTTTGCGTGTATCACATCATTTTCATCTATTCATCCATTACAATTCTTTCTCAATCTCTGTCTCTTTCTCTGTGAAAAAGAGTTAATAAGAGTACCCCTTACAGGGGTATGAGTATTAAATGAGCTGATTCATGTAAAGCACCTAGCAAAATGGGTGGTACATACTAAGTGCCAAATAAATGCTACATTGTACTACTAAAATACTGAATAAAAGCATAGAGACAGAAAGTTGTTTTGATGCTACCAAGGAGTGAAGGAGGGGGAATGGGAAGTTAGTGCATAATGGATACAGAGTCTCTGTTTGGAGTGATGAAACACTCTGGAAATAGATAGTGATAGTTACGCACATTGTGGACACAATGCCACTGAATTGCATACTTAAAAATGGTTAAAATGAAGGGGTGCCTGGGTGGCTCAGTCATTTGAGCATCTGACTTTGGCTCAATTCATGATCTCATGGCTTGTGAGTTAGAGCCCCACAAAGGGTTCTGTGATGGCTGACAGCTCAGAACCCAGAGTCTTATTCAGATTCTGTGTCTCCATCTCTCTCTGCCCCTCCCCTATTTGCACTCTGTCTCTCTCTCTCAAAAATCAATAAACATTAAAAAATGATTAAAATGAAAAAAACTTGATAACATATACATAGCTCCACAATAAAGCAAAAGAAATCAAACTTATAAATGATGACTGTCACTTAGGCGAAAAAAAAATTTTTTTTTTGGTTATGCCTAATGCCAGAAAACACATATACACAATCTGGTGTCTTGTTGTCCACAAATGAAGATCTTTGAAGTAAGGTGCCCTGCAGGACGTTCCCTAAGGAGGCTAGGATCTTACATGGGAAGTCTTAGGGGCCCTAGAGTACAGGGCCAGAAGTGAGACGCTTGCATCTACAGACCCCGCAGCCTCGTGGAATTGGTTTGCAGTGTTTTCCTGATGCCTCAGTACACCCCAAAGAGAAAAGGACGGCCTTTAAGAGACTTACTCAGCCACGAGCTTTCAGTCACCACCAGATGTGCCCAGCTATTTTACTCTCCAGTCCATCTAGGTCAAGCAATCGAGCATGTGGATTCAAAATTTAAATTCTTTTAACAATCATAAACATAACAATCATAAAATTTATTGCTGTTATATGACAATCATAAAAATTGTTTATCATTTTAGATCCAGAGTGTTTTACTAATTTAGCAATAGAGTGGTGACCATCAAGAGGGCTCATTATGTGTTACATAAAAGCCAAGTAAACTAGACCCAGGCAAGACTTTATATCCTGAGATTCCTTGCAACTACTTGATGGGTTTTTGAAAATCTAGAGTTATTAAATACTGCTCTTTTACTATATCAGAATTATTTAAAAATAAAATCTGATCCTTACTGGAAACACAGGCTTAGATTATATGACCTTTGAAGTTCTTTTAACTCTGATTCAATGAATCATACCCACCCCACATCACCAGTCATGAAAAGAGGTATCATCTCAAATCATTCCCTTTACCAAGCTATGAAAACTTATATGAAATATATGATAATTTTTAATGTAATCTGAATTTAATGGATTTAAATGGTTATGGAACTTTTTTAGTTTTAATCTGCTATAGTTTATCAGTAATAATCACACTTAATATCATTTCGTTCTAATTAGGGGTAATTATATAAGTAACTATATTTAAAATGTTTAAATACATATACATGTAACATGTTTAAGTCAATATATTATTCTACAGCTAGTGTTTAAGATTAGGGATAGCTGTTTTTATCTCATGGGAGGTGGTTAATGCTTTTAGTCATTTCACACCTGTGCACTGTCCTAGCTATGTGGTGCAAGGCACTGTGCTAGGAATACAGTGGGGAAGAAATTGGGCAACATCCTTACTCCCCAAGGGTGTTACTATTCCAACCCCCATCAAAAAATAACCCTTATAGCCTATAATTTATATGCTAACATGTTGTAGCACAAAATGGGGAAAAAATCAGCTACAGAAATATATCAGTTATTGTACTTGACATAGAAACTCCGTGAAATAATTTTTATTATCCCCTATATCATAAGAAAGGAAGTTGCCTTAGACATATGCAGGACAAGTTAAAGTGTAGAGTTTCTTGTAGTAGTTCTTTGGTAAATTCTATGTAATTATTTTAAGTGTCTTAGCAAAATGTGGGATAACTGTGTTAGATGGGCACATAGATAATACTACTCTGTGCAGAGCCTGTGAGAATGACAATTCATTCCAAAAAATGAAAAGCAGTAGAAGAAACATTCTTTATAAGAAATTATAAAACTCTATGTAGTCTCCCTTCAAAAGCTATTGCTTTTGCCTCCCTCACTAGAGCAGTGCTTTTCCACCAGAGGTAATATTCCCCCCAGGGAACTTATGGAATTGTCTGGCAACATTTTGGTAGTTATAATGGGGAGGTAGGCGTACTGCTGGTACCTAGTGGCTAAAGGCCAGGGATTCCGCCCTCATGCTACAAGGCTTAGGAAAAAACCAATAACAAAGAATTATGGGACTCAAGGTTTAAAAACTCTACATTAGGGTTAACAACTGTTCACTCTTTGGTATGTAAGCTTATAGGTCATTTTCAGTGTATTAATACACACAGGAACATACACATTCACCTGCTGTGCAAATGGGATAATATTATGCATATTATCCTGGAACTCGCTATTTCGACTTACTACAGATTGGCGGCCTTCCAGCCAGTACACTGAGGTCACTATCATTTTGGAGAACTACACAGTATATTCTATGTATGTGTACATATTTCATAATTTATTTATTCTCATATTAATAACAATCTAGATTATTTTTAATGTTTTGCTATTTCAATGGCTCCTGTGAACATCCTCATATGTACATTTTTGTTCAGTTATGAAAGCATTTGTGTAGGACTGTTTTTTAGAAGTGAAATTGCAAAGCCAAACTGTATGACCATTTTTTGTTCATGGTTTTTTTTTTTTTTTTTTTTTTTTTTTTTGAGAGGTGGGAGAGAGTGCAAGCAGGGGAGAGGCAGAGAGAGAGATAGGGACAGAGGATCTGAAGCAGGCTCCATGCTGACATCACAGAGCCCAATGCAGGGCTCAAACTCACTGACCTGAGCTGAAGTAGAATGCTTAACTGACTGAGCCACCCAGGCGCCCCAAATTATATGACCATTTTGAAATTTGGTAGGTACTGCCAAGCTCTCCACAAAGGATAGGCCCAACCGTCTATGAGAATGAAGGGAATATTTTCAACTTTGCAAGAGTGCTTTACTAAAAGGGACATAACATATCCAAACAAAATTGTGTTTGATTTCCAGTATTTGGACAGACACAGCCACAAAAGCCCATCAAGCTGTGTCAAAGAGCATAATAATGGTCATTAGAAAGTAGAATGTGATGATCACGGGAATCATTCTGTTACACAAGAAATAACATCGAGAGGACTAACTCCCATAGCAGATGTATCCACTGTCTACATTGTGCCGGAAAATTTACCGGGTAGTTAATGGATTTTGGCCGCCTTGTTAATACCATCCACTACGTCATCTGCCTTCACCTCGCTGCCTCGTAGCTGAGGTAACAGCCATTGTTTACAGGATTTATAGCTACTTGGCTTTTCAGTAAGGCAAAGGAAAAATAAACCAGAAAACAAGTTGCACACTGAGATCATTAGAAAAGGGATCATGAATAAATGAATTCTAAGGATGAGATATTTGGGGCCAGAAATGGAATCAGCAAAACAAGAATTGAATAATTTCTTCCTCTAACCTTTTGCAAACAAACAAAACAATTGTATATATAAGGCCCAAGGGTAGAAAGCAGGAATGCTGCTTAACCTGTGGCTTTTCCTATGACACTGAAGGAGTTGGCTTAAAACCATGATTTGTTGCTGAAAAAGTGTTGTTTAACATGAGATCCCAGATTTCATGCTGCTAGTATCAACATGTCTAAAGGAAATCTCTCTCATTTAGATGACATTTCTCACATGTTGCTGTGTCATTAAGCTATTTGTCCTATAGAAGGGTCACTGAGTAGTTATCTGTGAGTGCTGGAGTTATAGTTAGAAACAGGGAGAGGTTTTTGGTCCTCGTGTAGCTGTAGGAGGGGAAACATGCATTTAAAAGTCAAATATATAGGGGTGCCTGAGTGGCTCAGTCAGTTAAGTGTCTGACTTCGACTCAGGTCATGCTCTCACGGTTCGTGGGTTTGAGCCCCACAGTAGGCTCTGCACTGACAGCTCAGAGCCTGGAGCCTGCTTCAGATTCTGTTTCTCCCTCTTTCTGCCTCTAGCCTGTTCACACTGTCTCTATCTCTCAAATATAAATAAACATTAAAAATTATTTTTATTTTTAAATTTTTTAAGTTTATTCATTTAACTTGAGAGAGACAACATGAGCAGGGGAAGAGCAGAGAGAGAGGGAGAAGGAAAGAATCTCAAGCAGGCTCTATGCACACAGTGCTCCAACTCACAAAAGCATGAGATCATGACCTGAGTAGAAACCAAGAGTCAGAACACTTAACTGACTAAGCCACCCAGGTACCCCATCCTCCCAAATTTTATAAATTAAAAAAAAGTCAAATATATAATTATTTAACTACCTTTGTGACATGAAAGCTATAACATGGTACCCGGCCTAGTTCAGAGGGTGAGTGGGGAAGGCATCATTGAAGAAGCCCAGATAGGGGAACTAACTTCTCTTGTACCTTTGAATCCTTTTAACCTTTTGCATCTCACTTAGGATGCCTTTCACATATTTCCAACGGTTTTTGTCCTTTTTAAGAATTAAACTCCACTAAACAGTGAAAGCTTCATAAAGGCAATATTGCAAATCATTGTCTCCTCATTGATAATTAGCATCATTCATGACATATGGCAGAAGCCTAATCAATATTTTCTTTTCCCTCATGTATTCATTCAACAATACCTAAAACATGCCCATTCCTATTCCAAGCACCCAGGAGGCAGTAGTGATGCAGATGACAAGGTCCCTGCTCTCATGAGGTTTGTATTTCAGTGGCGATTTAAATAAACATACATATAAATAAGCAATATGTGGTATGAACTACCATAAGGAAAATAGACTAATGTGGCAGATGTCAGCATTAGTGGTTAGAGACATCCTTTTTTTAAAGTGATAAGACTTAAGTTTTGAATTTTATGTTGTCAGACCATGCAACTCCCCCAGCCTTCCTTGTCCACTTTCTTTCATTCATTGCAGACTTCCACATCTGACTGACTACGTTCTTCTCCTGAGCCCTCATTGCCTCTTTCAGTAAGCCTGTTGATGACCCACCCAGTACCCTCGCTTTCTGGCTCTTTGATCTTCTCCTCCCCTCGGCTACTCACTCCCATGATCATCACCTTGATCTTGTCCTCAACTATTACCACATCACCCTCTGTATCTTTCAAGCATCTTACTCTTAGGCTGACACCTCCTGTCCTTTGATCTCACCTGCTCTAGTATCTTTACTCCATTAATCGTTTGACTATATTGAGAACATTAATCCTTGGATTAATCCATGGATTTGATTCCAAGGTTCATCAATCTAAATACTTCTTTATGAATATCATTAACTCTCCTAATCTTTTTTCCTATGTTGTATTCCCCAGAAGAACCCCAACCTTTGTCACATGTAGACCTTGGCTTCCTCCACTCTACTACTTTCTTTTTTTAATTCTTTTTTTAATAAATTTTAAAATGTTTTTATTTTTGAGAAAGAGAGAGCACAAGAAGGGAGGGGCAGAGAGAGAGAGAAAGAGAGAGAGAGAGAGAGAGAGGGAGGGAGGGAGGGAGAGAGGGAGACACAAAATCCGAAGTAGGCTTCAGGCTCCAAGCTGTCAGCATGGAGCCCAATGTGGGGCTCGAGCTCAGAAACTGTGAGATCATGACCTGAGCTGAAATCTGATGCTTAATCAACTGAGCCACCCAGACACCCCTCCTCCACTCTACTCCTGAGCTGACTATGGCTGGAGAAAAACACACAGCTGCACTGACTGGTCACTCTTTGTTTATTTGTTTGTTTTATATGATTTCTTGTCAAGTTAACTAACATACAGTGTATGTAGTCTGCTCCTGGTTTAGGGAGTAGATTCCTGTGATTTATCACTTACATTCAATACTCAGTGATCATCTGTCCCACCAAGTGCCCTCCTCAATGCCCGTCACCCATTTTTCCCTATCCCCTGCCCTCTCCATATCAACCCTCAGTTTGTTTTCTGCATTTAAGAATCTCTTATGGGTTTGCCTCCCTCTCTGTTTGAAACTATTTTATCCCCATCCCTTCCCCCAGGGTCTTCTGTAAAACTTCTCAAGTTCCATACTGGTCACTTTTTAAATTCATGAACACAAATGTCAAGAAGGAATGCAGAGCTACCATTCCTTAGACTGTTCTTTTCCCACTCTCCAGAATGACTACTTTCATGCCCAGTTCTGCTCATCCAGCTGCTAACAATTCTATCAAACTACCCCCTCACAACCCTCACCCACCCCTTACCAACAATGGCCTTATCTTTAACTTCTTTGATACTTAAAAAAAAAGAGGGAAATTAAACTTGAAAATTTTCAAAAACATGGAAGCATACAATTGTTTTGTACTTCTTCCTCCACACCCTTTCCCAAAAATGGCTGCTGTAGCATTGTGTTTATTTAGCAGGAGCTTAAAATTTATTGTTGAGTTGTATTTTTTTTAAATTCCAGTCATATTCGGACATATTTTTCTTTTGAATACTGATGTGTTTAGGCCTTAATTTGATCTTACATCTTCTTTTGTCAGAATTCAGAACTTTCAATATATTTCTAAGATCTCTCTGGTCAAGTTAAATCATATTTTCATCATATTTTTCAATTGACTTTTATTTCCTTGTTATAATCTCCCGGGGAGGCAGGGGCAGAGGGAACAGCTACCAGATATTTAGGAAACTAACTTTCACTTCAAAAGGAACTCTGAATTTTTCTCAAAAATGTATATTTTATTCTTTCAACCAGTTTGTAAGAAGGCAGTTAGTTAAAATAAGACAATTGCTGATTTTAAACATAATTTTTAAGTAGTAAAAGTTATTTTATAGCCAAGACTCTTTCCACTAGAATATCTCCTTCAGTCTGTGCATTGATTGTCAGTGGTTTAAGGAACGAGTTGTTCCAGATATTTACAAGAGTGTTTTACAGTAAGATCTTCAGTGAACATGTAACTTCCCAGTTAGGCCTCAAGTTATAACCTTTCATTAGTTTATTCTGCCTTTAATTTATCAAGTGGGCAATGTAACTACTTTTCCCCATAATTAAAACCTATGGGTACTAGAGTAGTTGTCCATTAGTGGAATGTTGGTAAGTAAAAGCTGATGGCTTTAAGTACAAGCTTTAGTCTAGAGCTTATACAAAGTTTCATTTATTCACTGAGAGACCTGGAATTATATGCATCTGGAAATCACCTAAAACAGAAATGGACTCTTGTATATAATTGACTAAATCCTTTGGAAATTGAAATATAAATTTTCCCATGCAAATATTTAAGTCTTTGAATGAATTTGCCTCAAAATGAGGTTAACTTGTACGCATTTTACTATATTGACTGGTTTTTGCAATCAGATTCATTTTTATACTGACTTAAAAAAAACATTGCAATGATTTAAGATTTATTCTCTGGCTCTTTTTACTTCTAAGGGTGCAGAAATGGGGCATGTGTTATATAACATGATATGAAATATGGAGCTCACAAACAGTAAAACATCCTGAGACTTCCTTGTAGTGATTTTTGGAATTTAAAGCCAATATCAAGAAATTTCCAAAAGTTCCAGGCCTTCTCATTTTGGTTTCCTATATTAGTGTATGAATATTTCTGGATAAGAAATTATATTTTAGGAATGCCTGGATGGCTCAATTGCTTAAGCATCCAACTTCAATTCAGGTCCTGATCTCACAGTTGTGGGTTCAAGCCCCAGACAGCTCAGAGCCTGGAGCCTGCTTTGGATTCTGTGTATCCCTTTCTCTGCCCCTATCCCCCCAAATAAATAAACAGTAAAAAAAATTATTGAGGCACCTGGATGGCTTAGTTGGTTAAGCATCTGACTTTGGCTCAGGTCATGATCTCGTGGTTCATGGGGTCTATCCCTGCGTCGGGCTTTGTGCTGGCAGCTGGGAGCCTGGAGCCTGCTTTGGAATCTGTGTCTCCCTCTCTCTCTGCCCCTCCCCTGCTTGTGTTCTGTCTTTCTCTCTCTCTCCAAAAGAAATAAAAACAATAAAACAACAATTTTAAAAAGGAAACTATATTTTAAAAATTGTATGTGATTTAGAACACTGTAATTGATTTAAAGAAGTAAACTGCTTTTGGTTTAAAAGTGAATTAGTTTTTTATTTGATATCTGGCAAATAATATATACTGGGAGGATAAATTCATGCATTGGGATTACTATAGTATCACTAATTTAACATTAGCGTTTTTTAAATGTTTTTTAATTATTTTTGAGAGACAGAGACAGTGAGAGCAGGGGAGGGTCACAGAGCCCGCCGCAGGACTTGAACCAAAGAACCATGAGATCATGACCTGAGCCGAAGCCAGACACATAACCGACTGAGCCACCAGGTGCCCTGACATTAGTTTTTAAAATCACTTTTGGATCTAATTATATATACTATCTGTATGTTATGACCACAGATATTAAAAGTTGAGCATGGAATGGTTTGTAAGTACTGACAGGCAATCCATGAGATCGATATTACTTTCCATTCTTGAGATGAATCAGGTTTGTGGAACTTAAGAAGATGCGCCAGGGGACACTTTATTCTGAGGCCCATGTGATGTGCGGAAGGAGAGACGGGGAGGAGATTGCAGCTGAGGTCCAGGGAGGAGCGTCTGTTCTGCCTCTGCCCCATCAGTACTGTGGCAGAGCCTGCAGCGCTGTGAAGCAAGACAGCGAGGGGAGCTGGCTGCCCCTTACCCCATCTCGATTTTTAAAAACACCTAATTTTTCCCCCTTAAATCAGTGTGGATCTTCCACATAACTATTCTCTAATTTGATAAACCCATAATTGAATGTCATTATGCAGCTAAGAAGGTTATGTGGCTCCGCCAGTTAAGCATCCAACTCTTGATTTGAGTTCAAGTCATGATCTCGTGGTTAATGGGATTGAGCCCTGCATGCGGCTCCCCGCCAGCAGCAGGGAGCCGGCTTGGGGTTCTCTCTCTTCCTCCCCCACTCACGTTCTTGTTCTCTCTCTCTCAGAATAAATAAATATTAAAAAAAAAAAAAGAAGAAGAATGTCATGTGAGAGTAGGAGTCTCCAATAGAAGTTTAACCTTCATTTGAAGTGGCCGCGAGGTCTACTCAGACTGACTTCCGGGGAGTCTCCTTTCTCAACACCATTGTAGTACATTTTAAAAACCAGTCTTTACCATCCCAAGAACTTATTTCTTGGTTCCAAAAAACCCTCTGGGCAGTTCACATAATCCCATAAAAATAATCCTATAAAAATGATGGTTTTGTTAGAACTATTTGAATTTGGTTTTAACAGTTTCATAGAAGTATGGAATGTGTTATGTCGTTTGCCCCTCTCATAAAGTCTGAATGACAGATATGCCCCATTTTAGAGGTGAGGTACTTCAGACTTAACTTTAACAGATGTTAACAGATATTTTTCTTTGTCTCACACAACCAGAAAGAGGCAGGACCAGGAACTGAAGGAGTATCTTTTGACTGCAAATGTGCCTGAAAAACCAACTGAGCCTGCAGACTTACTACTGTGAGAAAGAGCTGTTTCAGTGTTACACTAAACAATGTTAAAACTAATCTCGTACTTTGAGTAAGGGGCAGTACTAAATAATTCTGTATCATGTGGTAAGGCATCCAAAGAGTGGGAGATAGAAATGTTTGAGTCAACATCCTATGAGACCTATTAGAATATGGCTTCCCTCAAAATCTCTTTACTTCAGCTGTTTAAAGTTTCTTGGGGAGCAGGTATGAGGACAGGGTGCTCAGTGTTACACTTGGTGCAGAACAGAATGGCTACTTCATGACTTTTGGCAAAGAATCTGGGGTGTTGGGTAACAAGTTCACATGCACCTGAACAGATTCAAAACTTATTTTGAAAACAAACAAACAAACCTGATCATCCCTTTAAGTAGCCCCATCGTAAACCTGCAAGAGAAAATGAATTCTGGGAGCTAATTCAATCTTGTGGTGTTTTACTAAAACCTGTCAACTTAGCCACCCATGGGCTGGAATCTAAAGGAACATGTTCTCTTCTTAATCACAACACAAAATAATAACGTATCAAGAACAAACACAATTAAAATTGGAGCGATTTTTGATTTAGCAACTTGCCAAATGCTGACTTGAAATCTTTGATATTTTTAGAGAGTGATAATCATAATGAAATATCAAAATCCATTCTTCTAGGTTCTCTGAGCTCTATCCTTTTAGTAAGTGAGGTATAAAAAAGCAAACACAAAACAATGCCTCTGAGAAAGGGCTTTACTAAGTTACAGTTGAACTTAGAAGAGACAGAGAAAGTAGGTATTTGAAGACTTTTTCTGTTTCTTTGCAAACCAATAATAAAACTTTGACCACCACATGAGAACATTTCTCTTAGGAATTACTCTTTGAATTCACACAGAGTGAAAGTCTTTCTTTAGGGAAACTGGCATGGACCATTTTGCCAGATCTTAAAAGCTCTCCTTGTTTCCCATTGAGACTTTGTTGCCAGGAGGCTCCCTTGCCTGGCCATGTGGATGCCATACTCCCCCTGGGAGGTTTTTGCCTGCCTTCATGTTAAGTTAGTTATAATCCCTTTGGGAAGCATGCAAGGTATAGACACATATCTCCAAATTTTGGATAAAATCAAACCAGAGTCTAGAGGAAATAAAGTGGAATAGATTTCTTGTGACTTCACTGTGGTACTCTCATTGCTTTAAGGCATTTTCTTGCTTCTCGAAACTATCCTTTCATACCCTTAGGTCTTTTTCTATCTTGATCAGTTTCTTTTCTTCAAATTTATTTTTAAAATTAAAATTTTATGTCATTTTCTTTTATCTACACTTGAAATACCTGTTTTAGAATGAGGGGTTTTTTCTGTATATATTGTGTTTTTATATATAAAATTTTATATACTTTTATTTTAAAGATCCTTTTATGTTTGCAATGTTTACAAAAAGAAAGGTGTGGCTCATTGAAGAGTTAGTAAAGAACAATTCTTGTGAAGTAGAGGCTTATTAGAAAGGGACTAACAGTAAGTAGAATCAGACAGAAGTTATAGGTTCAAACAATACTTTAATTTGAACATTTATATTGAAGGGATAAACTTTGGTACTGCAGGTATTCAAAGGTAAGTGCAGCCCAGTTCTTGTTTCTAAGGAATTTAAAATCCACGAGAGAGAATTGAAAATGCACAAATTACTATAGCACATGGGAGTTCCAAAGATTCAAAGAATAGAAATTACTTCCATTTGGTGAGATCTCATCAGAATTCAAAAATGCATGTTAGATTTCTTCAGATTATATGTTAAGGGTTAGGGGAAGTGGGATTATGATTATGTAAATGCCGGGATCACAGGTGTGGGAGTTCAGCTGCCCTTAGTTTAAGAGAAGGCACGCTCTAGGGGTAAACCAACCCATAAGAAAGGTTCTACCCTGGGAAGAGATGGTAGTATTCGTAGTGATGGGGATAGTGACAATAATGATGGATTTAGCGCTTGCTATTAGGAGAGGCGCTGTGAGCTAATGATCAAAAAGACTCACCACCTGCCCTCTAGGAGCTCATGTTTCAGGGAAGACAGAGACCTACTCAAGCCATCCCACTGATAATTCACAGGCATGACTCTGCTTTGTACTGCAGAGAAGACAGGGATGCTGTCTGGTCCGGAGCACTGTCGGGGTGAGGGGGGCTTGGGGAAGGTGTGGGGTGTGGGAATGATTGGAGCTACTCAGCCATGTAGAAAATGCTTCACTTAGGCAAGTGCCTGGAACTGAGATCAAAGAAAGGGTAAGAACTCAGTAAGTGAGTGAAGGGCTGGGGGAGGAGTGGCTGTGCAGAAGAAATGGCAGGTGCAAAGAACCTGGGATGGGGTTATGGAATGAGGCACATTTGAGGAATGGTGGGGAGGTCAGTGTTCCTGGAGCACAGGAGAGCCTGGTTTGAGACCAGGCTGTAGAGGCACCAAGGGTCCAAACTAAGAGGGCTCACAGGTCATTCAGATTTTGGTCTTCAGCCACCAACCAAAGACTGTTGGATGTCTTCAACTTGGTCAGCTTCTAATTTACCCAGAGGTGTTCCAGCATGGGTGGGATGAAGAGGTCAGAAAGCAGTGAAAGTGGGAGTGGGAAGAAGAGTGAAGCAGCTATTCAGGGAGAGAGATGATGGAGTCATGACGATTGTGGGGAAAACGGACTTGTACTGAGCTCCACGTGGATAGGCACCATGCCGAGTGCCCTCTATGTATTATCTATGTGTTATCGGGGGCGTGCCTGGAAACCTGCAGTGCTCTGTTGGAGCACGTTCACGTTCCCATTTCTCCCCAGCCCCCCTGCAGTAATCAAGCTTGATGCAGTTAGTTCTTTTTATTTTTTTAAATTATTTTTAAAGTTTGTTTATTTTTGAGAGAGAGAGAGAGAGAAAGGGGCAGATAGAGAGGGAGACACAGAATCTGAAGCAGGCTCCAGGCTCTGAGCCAAGAGCACAGAGCCCGACATGGGGCCCGAACTCATGAACTGTGAGATCATGACCTGAGCTGACGTCGGATGCTTAGCTGACCGAGCCACCCAGATGCCCCTGATGCAGTTCTGATGTTACTTAAGATATTAGAGCCAACTGGATGACCAAAAGGCAAGACCCTAGCTAGACTGAGACTTTATCCTTTGACATCTCCTTATAAATTACTCTTGTACTTCCTACCTCTGTGATGCCAGGAGTAGGCAGATGTCAGTACTTTGCAGCAAAGACACAGCAAATCAAGAAGTCCAGATGCTTTCAAATTTCAGGAATCAGGGCTGCCCAGAATTTGTAGAATTGTCTGCCTGCAAATACATGACTGAAAGTGAATCCTCAAACTTCAGTTATTAGGGTATCTCTGTTTACTTTAAGCTCCTAAGGTTTAAGTAAGCTGAAAAGTTGTTAAGAGTAATAACAAGACTGTACTTAATTGTGCTAATTTCTGTGTATTTCTATGAGTCATTTGTTCATTAAACAAATCATTGCTTTAGTGACCATAATGTGTATGTAAGGCACTATATTTGACACCCAGGATACAGTAGATAAGAAAACAGATGAACACTCCTGTCTCGTGGAGCTTATGTTGTAGGGAGAAGAGGCAGATGATAGACCAGAAATGGAGATAAAATCTATAGTATGCTAGATGAGACATATACAGTAAATTTAATGTATTTATAATTTATACTCAAATAAGCCTGTTTCAGATCCTGTGTCTCCCTCTCTCTGCATTCATGCTCGTTCACTCACTCTCTCAAAAATAAATAAACATCAAAAAAATTATGCTCTAATGTAGCTTGGATCTTATGTAATATTTTTCTTAACAAAAAAATGAAAGCAGAAAAAGGGGGAGTAATCAAGAGTAGGTTGATTTGGAGCCTGTGGTCTTATTTATTTTTATTTTTTTATACTATTCTTTTTGAGAGACAGAGAGAGCGAGAGCATGAACAGAGGTGGGGCAGAGAGAGAAAGAGGCACAGAAATCTGAAGCAGGCTCCAGGCTCTGAGCTAGCAGTCAGCACAGAACCTGATGTGGGGCTTGAACCCACAAACTGCCACCCAGGTGCCCCAAGCCTGTGATTTTAGATGTGTAAGGAAGGCTTCTCTGAGTCTGCAAATCTTCAAAAATACCTAAACGGGATAAGGGAGCCAGCCATGCAGATATTTTGGGCAAGAATATTCTTGGCAGGAGAAACCTTAAGTGCGAAATCTCTGAGGCACCTGCACCTCTTAATTCAAATTGTATTTTTTTCTTCGTGCCCTTTTACAAATATTGACAATTAAATTTTAATAAGATTTAATAAAAAGTTATGTTGTCACAGAATAAGATTAAGTGGTTTTTTGGCTGTATCTCTTTGAACTCAATTTAATGTGACATACAAGGTGTATAATGGCTTTTATCACAGTGAGGTATGCTACAGTGTGTTTTAAAAAGTTTCCTTTTGTGGTGACTGGGTGGCTCAGTTGGTTAAGCCGCCGACTTCAGCTCAGGTCATGATCTCGTGGTTCTGAGTTTGAGCCTTTCATCAGGCTCTGTGCTGACAGGTCAGAGCCTGGAGCCCGCTTCGCAGTCTGTGTCTCCTTCTTTCTCTGCCCTTCCCCTGCTCATGCTGTCTCTCAAAAATAAACAGTAACATTTTTTCAAAAATAAAATAAAATAGTTTCTTCTAAAGTTAAAAGAAAAGATTATTAAAAATATTAAGTAGTTGTTGAAGATGTACTTAAACTGCATTTTTAATTTAAGATAATATTTATAAAGCCCTGTTGAAGATTAACAAATTACCCCTGTCTCCAGATTTTTATTTCTATACATCTTCAAGTTTATGAAATATGAATTCTTTTTTGTAACCATAATTTACCCAGATTTTTCAGATGGTAAAAGTTTGTTGAAGCAAACCAATAAAACTCTGGTTCTACAAAGTAAAACAACCAGGGAGACTCTTGGATTGCATGGTCCCAGAAGGACTCTCTTCGTGGGTAGTACTTGAGCCAAGATGGGGATGCTCCCGAGAGGCCAGCCATGCAAAGTTCTGAGGGTAGAGTGTCTCCATGTTGAGCAATCTGTATCAAATTTCCTAGAAAATGGTGTGGTCTTCTTGTGTACAGTTAACATCTTTCTTCATTGTGGGTAATTACAAAAAGTATTTTTAAACATGTTTCCTCTTGCATTGATTAAGGCCTCCGTTTTAGAGACCCCAATTACCCTTAGCTGAATTATGTTTCTCCATCCTCTCTCTGTTAGCTTCATCCTAATTATTTAAATCTTTTTCCTTTCAACTATATATTCTGTGATTATCAAGAGTCTTCCTTTTAAGTTGAAACTTTCTTTTAAGCCATGTATATATATTTTTTTTGCTGTTTCTAATTTATGCATTGCTTCAGTGTAGATGTTCTTTGTCTTCAATTTTGCTTCGTTTGGGACTGCAATTTTATTTTTTTCCTTATTTTGTTTTTCTACTCTCTCATGTTTAAATACTCTTGTATTTAATTAATATATTACTCTTAAGTGCCTGTGGGAAATTTCCTTTGTTTGGGGGGTTGTACTTTTTTCTAAGACAAATATTTTCTGTCTTTTTCTGCTTTTTTTTCCCCCTTTGTTTTCCATAGTTTTCCTGGCTGGACTCCATTGCTCACACTTGGGCAGTTTGGTCCAAATTTTCTATTTGATTTCTCTCTGCCCCATCTGAGAACTGTTTGCTGTGCCCTCCACAGTTGTGGTTTGAGGACCCGGCATTTTGTGTTTTCTCCATAATTTTCTCTGGCTTGGGCAAGGCCTGATGGGCAGCGGGGAGAGCTCGGCTGAGGGAATATCTTGTAGTATCTGAGCTTTGCCCTCCCTTCCAGGGCTTCATCAAACATTTGATGGAGCTCAGTCCATGGAGTCAGAGAACGGCCTCGTTTCTCAGAGATTCACCCTTCGGCCTCCGGTCAGCCCATTTCTGCGTGTCACTCTGGCAAGTTCACTCATTCACTCCTTCCAGAATCAGCCCTGTCTCGCGCATCTCATTTCACCTGCCTTTCCCCTGCTGTTGCCCCCACATCCCCTGGTCAGAAGAGAGTCCCCACTCAACCTTCTTCTTGCCAGATCTGGGAATATTACTGACAGTCTCAGAATCTGGCCTATTCTCCCACATGGCTTTTCGGAAATGGGATGGGATGAGGGATCTGGCCACATCCCACAGCGGTCGTTGGCTGCATCAAGTCAGGTTTCTTAAGTAAATCCATTGCATTGTGTCCTTTTTCTCATTTAGTTGCTGGTGGTAATTTTGGCTGTTTTTGTTGCTGGAATATTTGCTGTTGTTCATTCTATCATCTAAACTGTAAATCTCCCGGGGAGCCTGGGTAGCTCAGTCGGTAAAGCATCCAACTTCAGCTCAGATCATGATCTCACAGTTTGTGGGTTTGAGCCCTGCCTGCATCAGGCTCTGTGCTGATGGCTCAAAGCCTGGGGCCTCCATCGAATTCTGTGTCCTCCCTCTCTTTTTGCCCCTCCCCCGATCATGCTATGTTTCACTCTTTCTCTCAAAAATGAATAAATGTTAAAAAAGTTATTTTAAACTGTAAATCTCCCATTACCTATATATTACTCTGGCTCTTTCATTTACTGTGTACAGACAGACTTAAAACCAAACAATACTGGAATACTTAAAATGGGTGATTATTAAAACTTTAGGTGTTGGCTAGAATAAATCCCTAGTATGTTTCCTAATTGGCTGAGCTTTGTGTTTATCATATTTCTTCAGAAAATTCAAATAAAAATGATTATTTTCAAAAATATCAAACATTTGAATTACTTGATCTTAAAAGTATTATATATAATAACATATGTAGTGACAGGCTATGGAATAATAGAATGTCATTGAAGAGAGGAAGAAAATACAAAGTGACTTTCATGACCTATGCAGAGTTATTTCTTTCTTGAGCTACGTGCTGTTTTGCTAGTCATATAAAAATTCCGTATCACTTTCATTATGATTTTGCAATACCTTGTTTTCTTTTTCTGTTTATCGCACATGTGGGTAGCTGTAATCTATATACCCTGACTCTGAGATTTTTGTGTCTCATATTGAGCCATGAGTTCCTATTAAAATAAGTTGCAAACTTAGAAGTTGCTTTAGACCTGAGTCAAAAGAAATGACATCAATTTTCTGTGCTGTTATTTTTCTTATAGTCTTGGGGCACCAGAGATCTGTGTGAGGCTAACAGTATGAACCCCTCATACTGCATGAATTATGCTGAAATGCTTTGAAACTCATTTTTGTATTGCAATAAAGACACTTGCCAAATATGACTTCTATCATAAAATTCATTCGTCTGATAAATACTTATCGAATGCTTACCCTATGGCAGGAACTCTTTTAAAGACTGGCAATACTCTGATGAACAAGATACAAAACCTCTCCTTAGAATGAAGGACACGGACAATCAATCTGTGAAAACATTATTACCTGGTTGGGATTCTTAATAAGCACTCTCAACTTTAACCATTTACCCTTTCAACTCAGTCACGGCTGATCTGACGTCTGAGACATACATCAGCACATCAGTGCAAGCTAATTGCTGGCTTGGGCCTGTGTTGTGCATTCCAGGTGACAGACCTATATGCACAAAGCTAAGCTGAAGAGGCACCACTACTCATAACAATATATAAAGGGGGTAGAAAGAGTAGCTAAGACTCTTTGAAGATCGTCCCATTTATTACTCCACCATCTAAAGAGGGAAAATGGTTGTAGGGGCTATTTAAAGGCTGACCTCCGTGGTAGATTTTCCTCTTGCTGCTAAAATGGCTTTTTGTTCACACAGCTGTTTTCAGAACACTCTTTATAAGATTCCACCTGGCCTTTTCCTCTTAATATATAAACTATGTGGTGTGCTTCGAGACTATTAATAAAGCACAATAGGATTGTTCTGACCTTGATTCCGTGTGGAAGAACCCCAGTAGGGTTGTCAGTGCGCCTCCACAGGTACTTTGAAATAGTAGCTGTCTTCACAAGGCAAGAAAGCGGTACCACACCACATTTTGCTAAATTTGGTTGGGACAAAATGCCTTTCTGTACATTTCTTTAGACCACATGTACTAATTGACACCATGTTCTTGAGCTACAGGTAACAATTTTGTTCTAAGTTTGAAATGTGGGAAAATGAAAGCAGTTTTAAGTTCCAAGGATAAGTTGGCAGGAATAGGAGTAGAGTGTTATAACTTTAAAATGATGTTTCTTACAAAAGATAGAAAGTCGGGGTGTAGCTCTTTGAGCCAGCCATCTAAATTATAATTGTGTTCTATCATTTCATATAAATTTTTTTAGTTTAAATTTTAATGAGCATTCACATACTCCATAGCAATGACACCAATAGGAAAATATATAGCATTACAAGTTAAAAAAAAGATTGAAGCATACATCCAATTCATCATGCCTAATTAAGTGCTCTGAATTATCAGCTTGGATTGTTGCAAGTGTCATCTCCTTTGATGGTATTGGCCACATAATAGGGACTGTCACCATCCCCATTGTGGTGGGTCTGTGATTGATCAATTTTTGACAGCAAAGAAATGTTAACGGGGCTACATGGCGAAGCAGTCACTGGAAAAATCTCTTTCACAATGTTTCTGCCTAATTGTGGAGCACCACCATTGCCACACATGATATAGCAACACGATTACATTTCCTTTTGCACACATTTAGTGGGACCTATGGGGGTGCACAGAAATCAATGGGGGATCAGGAGCCTGGAAAATTACATACTTGAAGAATTAATGAACTATAATTCCGTATTACATTCTCAATCACATTGTGCTTCCTTTTCATTAATGGAACTAAATTGGTTTTCCATAGACAGGGTACTTTTAAAAAATGCAATCATGCTTTTTCTCAGATTGAAAAAAAAAGAAAACACAACATTACCTGCTTTTCAGATGAGGCTTGTTCTATCATGAAACATGTCAGTAGGAAATTTATAGAGAAGAACTTATCTGCTGTGTTAACTCAACCTGTTGAAGTGCCTTGAAATCAGTCTTTAAATCCCCGGCTGGAAATTGTAACTAATTTCTTAATCCTTGTTCTTTTTAAGGAGATAAATGTTTTGGAGTTAGACAGTGATACCTAATACAGTAATAATCAAAGCCTTCTCTGAATAGAAAGAATATCTTTTTAAAATCTTTTTCACAAATCAAAATTTAGTTTATATTCAGAATGCTTTTAATATTTTAATAAGTATTTTAGTTGCTTCTTATTGTTTCTGGGTCCTAAGGCATAAAGGCCTTTGGCCATGGTGTTCATATTTTATAAAATTGAAATCTAAACGTAATGTTAAAAATCTTTAGAGAGGTTTAAAATAGAGCCATTTATAAATTCGAATCAAGATTATTCTCATTATATGTGGCAGTGATTAGTTTAGCTAAAGAAAGTAGTTCATCATGGCAGGCATATTGTAGATACTGCTTTTAATTAACAGGCTGGCTATAGGACAGTGTGCTTTTATGTATACACAGCACACCACAATTGTGCAGAATCACAAATGAGCATGTGGCAGTCTAACCTTGTAAAAGCGAATTCTATCCGGATTCGTCTGTCAGAAGCAATTTCATTAATTTCTGGTAATGTTGTTATTATTATGTACACGTCCCTCAAATCCTAGCCCTTAAATGTCAGTTCATATTTCCTTTCTAAGAGATTCTCTTTTAAATATTATAGTGATGATATAATGAATTGTAAAAATATAGACTATCATACCTTGTTCTAGATGAATCAAATCCAAAGACTTTTAAGCTTCCATCCGCTTCATTTCCATGATATCAGATCTCAAATCAAAATCCAGTCTGTAGAGAACTAAAGAAATCACAGAAATGGGAATGACATAATTACATAGAAACCAATATGTGGTTTTTGTTATAAAGTAAGCCATAATTTGGAAACAAATTATTTAAGGTTGGTTCCTCATCATGTGATTCTATACTCTTTTTTATGAGATTGCAATAATTTGCTAGGTTTGAGCTTTTCACTTTTACTAAGCATATGCCTCATCCTTTACACATACTGAGCCACATTTCCTGCCACCAAACCATTTCTTTTATGATCCTATATCAAATCAAATCCCTTCCTTTCTCAACCTTCCTTTCATACACAAGGTTTATATGACTTTAGTCTTGCCATTCAGGTTAACCATACACAGTGTATTTTTCATTTCTGTAATGATTTAGCATTCAAATGTTAAGTGAATTGATTTTGAAGTAGTGTGATTTCCTAGACTTATTTACATGTATTATTTATGTTTATCTGGGCGCTTCTTTAAAATTTAAAAATTCTCAAATGCAAATAACATTTGCCACCATTCCCAACGTTCCTTATCAGTGCAGGAACTGATTTACTCAAATGCTGTAGATTGTGGGAAAGTCCTCAATTATAAAGGAAGTGATATGTAGTACCTCACAAGGTAATTGTGAAAACTAAATGAGATATAAAACACAGAGCATAATGCTGCTACATTATGGCTGTATTTTGGCACCCTTCTTATTTCTATGGCCTTTGTCCTTTTCTCTTATGCTCCGTGTTCTAATTAATTCTATATCTGGTCCACCTTGAGCCACCTAAAGGAAACCTAATGTGATTCCAGGGCCCTAATATGATTCAGAGGGATATATTGCTTGATTCTCTTCTCCTCCACCCATTTCTGTGACTACGTCACTGAATCAGACCCTTTCCTAGAATTCTGGTGGCTAATTGGTGTCTGTGCTGGTCTGTCCTCTGCTGCACCTCCAATCTTTTCCACAATGCAGTCAGAATGCTCTTTCGAAAACATTATTGATGACGTTGGATCTTGGCCTAAGATTCTTGAAAGGTTTCTGAGTAATGTTATAGTAAAGACCAACCTCTTTGATGTGGCCTTTCAGCATCTTTACGACCTGACATCTGCTTACTTCTTAAGCCTCATGTCTTGCTGCTGTTCTCATTCCACCCTGAAGACACACACACACAAATGTGCTCATGAGCACACACCACAGCCATATGATCTTCAGAGAAGCCTGGGTTTCTCTAACCTCCTAGCATTCATACATTTCTGTGATTTGCCATCTGTCTTCTCCTAAGTCCTGTGTACTTTCAGTTTCAACTTAGATATATCTTCTTCTTGGAAGACTTCTGGGGCCCCAACTTTCAAACTGGGTACTATTTTTAAATGTTTATGTGTTCCCTAAGGTTCCTACACCATAGCACACATTGCCAAGGTATTGTACTTTACGTACCTATTTGGTTATCATTCTCCACTGAACCCATAAACTCCATGAGGACCATTATCTACACAATTCACAGTTGTGTTCCCAACACTGAGCATAGGACTGAGCATAGAGCCACCACCAAATACCATTTTTTCTTCTTACAAGGCACATTTTTACCTTTTTAAAAAGGGCTAGAATAAGCACCACACATTTCATACACTATCAAGATAGATCTGGATCAGAACAAATGGGAGCTGTATATAGCTCAGGTAGACCCATTTAGACATGGAAAATATTTCTGTACCTCAGGTAATTAAGAAAGAGAAAACCTAAGGATAAATTCAATATGACTAGTGTCATATATTAATGAAAATATGCTCTTTTTTTCCTTTCACATTTCTAGGTTATGTTCACGTAATGCTGAAGTCATCATTCCCTTCTACCCTTATTTTGGTCTTTCTTCACTTTCTCATTACCCCAGGGTTACTTAGGAAAATGTTGAATTGACTATAGTATAGAGGTCACTCAACTCTGATTTCTATTTCAAGAACATTTTTTTTTAGATCCCGATTTAAAAAAGTCAGGCTCTACCCTAAAATATGTTAAGTATATGCATCTCTTTTCTATTTGCTCATATTGTTTCACAGAGAATTTCCTTAGCATTACATATTAATTGCTGATGTATCTAAAAAGTAAGTGGCCTTGGTAAATGAGAGCTGGTTTTTTTTAAACTGAAAATAATTTAAGTACTTTTTATCCTGACTCATGCAGATATATGGAGTTTTTATTTCTCACTGAAGGTGTGAAACTTTATATCAGACAAAATGTATGTAGCATAATACATATAGCACTTCACAATTTTCAAAATGCTCATAAAAATTTTATGGTACAGGTCTAATAGTCTCTGTTTTTACAGAAGAAACTGGATCAGCAAAGTTAACTAATTTGCCTTAGATTACAGGATATTAAATGGTGAATGCGAAGATTTGAGTTCAGAGTTTCTGATTCCAGGTATAGGACAACCCCACTAGCTGTAGCTAGATGCCAAATTATGGTAGTCCCCACCGGTTTTCATGAGACTTTTTTATGTGTGTATGAAATCCCTGCTAGGCTAGATGCCAAAAAGGACATTTGATCTCTGTGATTAATGGCTGGTTTCCTATCCCTAATTAACTTTATCCATTTCTGATAATATTAACCTCCTGTCCATGCCATTTCTTCTCCCTGACATTATCTTCACTTTATTCAATGGTATCTATGAATGCTAATTATGTGTTGACTTCTGAGGTTTTCCATTTGAAGTTTCAACTTTCTTAAGAGCAAAGGTTGGTTTAAATCTTTAAAATATGCATCTATTGTGTGAAAGTAATTCTGTAAACTAAAATATCTGGGAAGTATCCTCACTAATCACTCACTACATCAAATTAGTCACCACGTCATGTAGTTTTACCTTTTTAAGTACTTTTTGGCTCTATCCAGGAAGTCTTCCCTCCTCCATCTTGACTGCCATTGCTGTCTCTCCCCTGAACTATGGCCAGAACCTCCCAAGATCCCTCCCTTGGAATCCATTGATTGTGCAAACCAACACCGGAGTAATTGTTCTCAACTGCAAATCAAACTTGTCACTACCTGTGTCCAGGGACTCCTTATCACCTAGGAAATATATTCTAAACTTATTAGTAATATACAACCATCAAAATCCTATCTCCACTCACCACTCCAGTTTCATCTTCTCCCACTCCTTATTCCCTCCCCACTAGACTATTCCCTCTAGCAATAATGATAATACTAATAAACTGTGATTGAAAACATGTATGTTAGACAATGTATTCAATATTCTATATGCATTTTATATTTAAGCCTTACAATACTATATAGCAGATTAAAATTCTATTTTACAAATAAGAAAACAGAAATCCAGAAGATTTAAAGTTAGGTTGCGCCAGTGTCATTCAGTTGGTAAGTATCAAGGCACATCTTGGAATGCAAGCTATCTGTTTCCAGACCAGGCTTGTTGAGTTTCATGTCCCTGTGTCTTTGTACTCACCCTCCCTGATGTCTGAAAGTACTCTCCCCCAACCCAGAGTTTCCTAACACACTTTTATTCATCTCTCAAACCTTATTGTTGATAGTCTTCTCACCCAAGAAGTTAAAATTGAGGGATTAAAGACTTTTGTCAATTTTTAGATGCACATATTTCCAAATATTTTAACACTTCCAAAACCAGAAGCCATCTTACAATTGATGTGTACCATTGTTTGATTGGCAGCATTTTTATGCACAGCATAAAATATCAATGTGCAACATATAGTTAATGAATTAGTTGGATTTGATAAAATGTGGTAGGTTTAAGAGTTCAACATCAGTTTTGATACTTAGTCTCTTGAAGGCTAAATCAAAAGAGGGGGAGTACTGTCAGAGACCTGGAGTGCAGGAGGGGAGAACATCCCTGGCTTTGGGGGCAGTGGCTGTCTGACATTGAAGCACACTCAGGTCACCTGGGGACTAGGTGAAAAGTGCAGATTATCATACTCCAGTACCTGAGATTCTGGTTTGTAGGTCTAGGATAGAGATTTTAAAAACCTGTATTTTTATAAGGCAGCCTTAGAAGGTTCTGATTTAGGTGGTCTACATTTCGAGAACCACTATTTAAGGGATGTAAAGCTGTTTTTAGTATTTAACTCTCAAATGAAGCTTCAGAGTGAGTATGGATTGGTATGGGAAGTGATGCTGATAATGCCTTCATGCCATAGGAAATGCACGGGAGTGATGTTTGCAGACGTCTTTGTGTAGTACCTGATGAAAACATACTCTGGAGACATACCTCAATGTGGTTTGAGGAAAACCAAAATAATACAGCTTAAATGTACCATTTAAATCTAACAAAAGAATAGATTACTAATAAGCTGTGTATTTTTTTTGTTTGTTTTTGAGAGAGAGAGACAGAGAGAAAGAGAGAGGGAGAGATAGAACATGAGAGCAGAGGAAGGGCAGAGGGAGAAGGAGAGAGAGAATCTCAAGCTGACTCCATAAGCAAGGAGTCCGATGCAGGGCTCGATCTAAGGAACCATGAGATCATGACCTGAGCCAAAATCAAGAGTCAGATGCTTAATCAACTGAGCCAACCAGGAGCCCCTGATTGTTCTCCTGACAGTCCTTACTTTCATATATATGTTTATATGTATTTTGTATATATGTTTATATGTATTTCATATACGTGTATGTGTTTACTTTGTTAGAGTGTCAGATAGGATACAGGCTGCATCTTTATGCCCTCAGTGCCTGGCATACTGTAGATACCCAACCAAGCAGTGTGTTTTTACACACATGATATCCTAATAAAAAGCTGTAAATACTGAAAGCTGAAATAATCAGCCCTGAAGACTGTTAAAATATTAATATCATTTAGCTTTTCCTTTGATAATGGCAATTATAAGCCATATTCAATATCTCTACTATGTCCTTTCCCTCAGGAATGAATTAATGAATTTCCTGATTGTACCTTGTTTTGCTGCTTTCTTACTAATGTAATATATATATATATATATATATATATATATATATATATATATATATATTGCTTTCTGATACTTTATTCTGCAGGTGCACCTCATTCGTATGTATTAACAGAATTTGCCTTCTGACTTGAATTTTTTAACACAATAACAACTTTAGGGACAATTTTTGTTGGAATTAGCAAATCAAATACCATATCCTTTCATTACTGAAATGAAACGGTTGAATGAACATAAAAACAGAAATGGTCAATCATGTGCTATCCCAAAGTCGTTCATTAAACCGTGGGAATGTGTTGTCATTTCATATGTTACTGTATTCCCCAAATAGTTGTTTTTGGGATATATATCAATATATGCCATATTCTTGACCTGCAGTAAATTTATTAAAATAAGATTACTGATAACCATGGTGGGAAGTTCTCCACAGGAAATAATCATAGTATTTCAAGGAACAGAAGCAAACTGACAATTTCTACATTTTGTCCTATCTGTGACATTAACCTATTATTTTCTCCAACCTATCTTTCAATGTATTTAGCAAGTTTAAAAATAGACAAGGCCTTTTCTACCAGAAATATCAATAGAACTGAAAGTTCTATATATTCGATGAGAATTAATATTTATAATGATGGCCCCAGGGCACCATAAATTCCTTCTAAACCAGTAAAGGAAGATTGAATTTTGTTTGGCATAGTTATAAGTGTTAATGGGTTTTCTTGTCTTGCAATTATTTGGGAATATATCCTTCAGTGATATATATATATATATATGGTGTCTACTCAATTAGATTAATTCTTTAGTTATGCAGGGTAGCTCTTTCTCAAAAAAATATGAATGAATAATGACTTACTGGAATTAGTATTAGTATACTTAGGCATATTTAAATAATACACCATCTTTAAAACAGTGCTCTCTGCTTTAAGTTTAGAACTCAAAAAGCCAGAGAAGAAAAAATGTCCACCTATAACTTCTCTGTCCTTTCTAATGCTACATTTTTTTTTACCTTCAGTCTTGTTCTACATCATAGAGGAATAAAAATTGTTTTATGGATCATTTGTCATGTACCCAGACATAGAAAAATGGGATTAAAGTTCAATTATCCCCTCTGAATTTGCATCATCAGTTTTTCCTTTTTTACTCATCCCATTTCCTTGACCTATAAATATACTCAAGTTTTATTATCTTAAAATATTCTTTGAATCTTTGCTTTCCCTTTCCTCAAAAAATACCAACATACCCCTCTCCTTTCCTTCATGGCCAGCTTCACTAAAATAAAATTTCTACCTGCTCACTTCATTTTATTGACCTTCATTCACTTTTCAGTTTATTTCAATTTTCATTCCCCTTGCTCCCAACTGAATTGCTATATCTATTGGCCTCTCTTTTTCATTCAATTTAACCAGTTTGACACTGTTGACAATTTTGTCTTTCTTGAAATCCTTTCTTCCTCTAATGCTGAGGGTGCTTTTCTTGGTTCTCTTCTTCCTTTGATTTCTTTTCCTCAGTCTTATTTCCTATCTCGAATACTCTCTGTTGCAGTCTCATTCTCTCATCCATTTTCATGGCTTCATTTGCAACAGTATATATTAAATAATACCAAATCTGTGCTTTGTTTCCAACCTGTCTTGAATTCCAGATATGGGTTTTTAATGACCAACTGCACATCTTTGCCTGCATGTCTCATAATTACCTAAAGTTAAGCAAAAAAATGATCTTCTGTTATTCTCTCCCTCTTACCTTCAGCATGAATTAGACACCAAGTCTTAAAGATTCTACTCAACATCGATCCTCTCTGCTTCTATCATCATCATCTCTATTTGTGGTCCCTTGTTGTCTCCCTTCCTCAAATTTAGCTTTCTTTCTACCATCCTCCTCTTCTAATCTACTTCCAAACAGATCTGGGTGATGTTCCTGCCCTGTCTCTATCCTTGATTAACAGCATTCCAGGGGCTAGGACCAGACAAAGAATATTGGTGCTTTCTGGTTTTGTTTTGTTTTGGCAGTTAGTGGGAAAGTGGCCCCTTGGGGGAGGACCAGATCAGAGTTCAGGAAGTAATCTGAACTCTGGAAATAATTCAAAAGGCATGAGGCAAAGAGGGGCAACAGTCAAGGCATCAACTTCCCAAAGCAGAGAGGAGGAGTCTAGGTTCAAAGCTGGAACCAGGGGATCTCGAAAGAGAATGAGCAAGGGTCTGTGGGAGCTCATTATTCACTTCTTGTAGCCAACAGCATGCTGAGAGAGCTTCAAGAGACCTCTGGTGAGTGAATAGCCTTTACTCAAGTTTGTTTATCTCCACATTGTTTTCAGGATAATATCTAAAATTTCAGCTCCAGCAAACAAGTCCTGTCACCATCTGGCCCCAAACTCTATCTGCAGCCTTGTCTCTTGCCACTTCCCTTCACATAAATATGCACCTGCCACACTGAGTCACGTGATCTTCTCCAATCCTTGTCATCCTCTTGCATCTATACATCAGCTGTTCCCTGTGTTTGGAATTTGTTTATCAGTTTGTCTTCCTAATTAATTTAGAATATACTTGCTTTGCCTAGTCTTTCTGGCAGAGGACATACCTCTATCACAGTCCTTGAAAATTTATCCTTCCTGAGTTGTTAACACACTTGTACCCCCTAAACTAGCTTCTGAAGAGCTGGATCTCACCTGGGTTAGTGCTCTTAACAAATCCTCTTATATCCTTGGGGAAGCACCAGCTTGCTATACAAACATCAATGTCTATTTCTTTAGGTAGAAGAATTTCTCCAGGTTGATTCCCACTTTCTTTGCTTCTTCAGTTTCGGTTATATGTCTGGCTCCTCCTCCTATTCCTAGCTCCTTTGCACTGATGACCTGATAATGGTGCCTTCCACTTTTGGTGTTTGTTTCATCCCTACCTTTTTCTCATTGGTCTTGGTCTTGCACACTCTCACCACCTGAAAGGGCAAGCTCTGCTCAACCCTCTGTCCTGGTTACGTGTCAGACCAGCCTTTCTGGATAAGCACCTACTTTCCTGGAATGGGGACTAGCTCATTTGTTGCTGCATCCACAGTACCCAATGCAGGGTATGGAACTTATTAGACTCTAATAACATTTGTTTGATTGAATTGGACAGAAACACACTGAAGGAAATTGCAGAGACCTTATTTCCTTCTGGATCTTGCTAGCTACACTGGATTAAAATAATCAAATTAGAGGGACTGTGCCCTTCTTCTTCTGTGTTTAACGGAGACCAAAGAAGCCCAAAGAGCTTATTTTGGTAACTTATCAATAATGCAGACTGGTGCTTCCTAACTGCTGTGCTTGACAGAGTGGACCTGAAGGCAACGTGCAGCACCATGAGTATGTTTGTGCCTAAAGCCTGTGAGCCTTAACAGTTTAACCTCACCAGAACCCAGTGTCTGGTTCCTAGACATCCTCTCTTCAATCAGTCCCCCACTGATAAAATAGAGGAAGTGGGCAATGAAAGATAAATATTATGTTATCCACCCCAAGGCAGATTTGCTGTCGGATTTGTCTCCCGCTAAGATAGACTGCTCAGAAACTCAGTCAAGTTGAATCACACAGTAGGCAAGCCTAAGGAGCTCTCTGAATTGGAGGATTGTGTTCAAATTTCTTGGCTTACTGTCAGAATGGCCTCTGCAACTTTTCATAAAGTGGGCCTGGGATTTATTATGGGTTAAAAGATTATTGTGATTAATTTCTGGGATTCTGATATCCACTCTTAGGTGAACTAGATGGCTGGCTCTGTGCCTAGCAGAGAGTCTTTGAAGTAGAAGAAGGTGTCTGCTATGAAACAGCACTAATGAGCTTTGAGGAGAGCCTACTAACATTAATTTTATTCTTTCATTCAATTTTTTATCAGTAATATGAGGAATCAAAGAGTTATAAGAAATGTTATTGTAGTCTTATGAACTCAAATAGAGAGTTGATTTTGGTAAGGCACACACCAACATAGCTCTAAGGCAAGTCAGTAATGTTAGAGACATTCAGTGAACCAGCAGTAAGTGCAGTAAGTACTCAGAGGGGAAAAAGAATCCATCTCAAACTGGGCCTGACCCTCTAGCCATCTCAAGATTCTACTTTCTACAGTCAGGTTCATCGATTTCTAAACAGGTTTTGTGGCCTGCCACCCATCGACCCTTCCCATGAACCCCAACCAGTTCTGCCTTGGCTGCCCAATACCTCGTGGAGACTGATGTGCTGAGTGCAACTAGTATTCCGGATTGTAGGGCTCCTTCCTGTGTGACATGGCTTCCGCATTCTGAAAAAGAAGCTTCTAAGCCAGTGTTCCTGAACCTGTGTCCTTGCAAAATTTCTACTTCTTAAAAAAAAAATGTTTATTTGTTTTTGAAAGAGAGATGCACAGCATGAGCAGGGGAGGGGCAGAGAGAGAGGGAAACACAGAATCTAAAGCAGGCTCCAGGTTCAGCACAGAGCCCAATGTGGGGCTCAAACTCCAGAACTATGAGATATGACCTGAGCCAAAATCAGCCGATTAATTAATTGAGCCCCGCAGCACCCAGCAAAATTTCTGTTTCTTAATATGTCGCTAAAATACTGTGTTTCATGAAGTAATACTGCGTTCCTGTCCTTGACTGCTCAAGCTCACAGTTTCCCTTTACAGTAACTCCCCCACCTCTATTGCCCCCAGTTTCTATAACCAATTTTCTAATTTCTATTACTAATTTAGTTCCTCTTCTAAGGAAAGTCTTGGAAGTTGTTTAGTTGTTGACAGTTATGCACCAGTAAGCGATTAAAACCCAATTTCTGTCTATTATACATGTGCATTAAGCTGAGAACACATACTACCTTTTATTACATATTTAATAGCTTTATTGACTTAAATTTGATATATAATAAGATATATATTTTATTTCAATAAATATTTAAAATTTAAAGTATAAAATTTGATGATATATATATTATATATATATATTATAAGTGCCTGTCAAATCATTACCACAATCAAAATAGTGAACATATGCTCACACCCAAAATAGTTGTATTTGGGTAGAGCTGGCATATATAAATTAGCAGAGATGCTCAGGCTTTAGGTTCTAAGAGAAAACAGCTGTGTGTGTGTGTGTGTGTGTGTGTGTGTGTGTGTGTGTGTATGTGTGTATCTGGGTAGAATATAAGTGAGTATGTAGGAGAGCGTGTAAATGGAAATCAGCCTTTTGGTTAGTTTGGAACACTTAGACCCTTTTATTCTTAAATGTCCAATTCATTGCCCTCCATGGTCTTATTTTATGATTTACTTTCTAAAATAAGTTAGTTATTTTAAGCATTCACAGGGTGTAAATCACTATGTATTTGGATTTTTTATCCTTTGCATTATACTTACATTAATAGTTGCTTCACTTTTTCAACAAAATTTTATTTTGAGAAAAACAAACAATTTGTACATTCACTGTGGTAGAAATTCTCGAGTGTATTTAATACGGTTACCTGACTGTGGATATGAAGCCAGACAACTATCTAAAACTAGCAGAATATTCTCTTAGAAATCTGCCTTCTTAGGGCCAAAGGTTAAATTAGGTCAGGAATCAGCCTGGGAGATAGAGGTGAAGAGACTCACTTATAGGAAATGTTCACCTTTAACCAACCCTCCATGGCCCAATCGAAATAAGGAGATGATAGAGTTCACACTAGAAGATGACCAAATTAAACTTCTGCAATGAGATCCCAAATTACAGGTCATATTTTATGGTTCATCTGGGATCCTTGGCCTATGACAAAATAAAATTTGTAAGTCGCAGCAATAATTTAAGACACTGAGGAAAAGAACACTACTACTAATGCCAGGATTTGGGAATGGTTTCCTCAAAATGTAAGCATAACTAACTGGTTCCTTTTATTCTTTTTTTTATGTTTTCATATAGTCTTAACATCATGTACCAAAAATCTTTTGGTAAATGCCTTTCTTGTGGGGATTTCTATATAATATGAAGAGAGCTGGTAGTAATAATAATAACTATTGGTAGAAGTCTTCTTTTTTAAGTCAGGAAAAGACAATAATCACATGTAAAATTTCAGAATAATTAGCTTCATTTGTAAAGGATTTTGTGATTGAAGTTTTCTGTGAAATTCCAGAAACACACCAGAGTAGAGAAAATGTTTGGGTCATTCAGTCATGAAAAATAATAATTTTAAAGAAATGTGTGCAAGCTTCTTAGAAAGCCTTCTAGGAGGTGATTATAGGATTTTAATTTCAGGATCATCTTTAAAAAGGACAGGCTATAATGGATATTATTCATCTACTTTATAATGCTGAAGAATGAAGAGACATGTGGGAAAGCAAAACAATTACCAATCAACCCTGTGATAGAATTAATCTTTTGGAAAATTTTATGTTTTCTATACCTGCAAATGTTATCAAACTACACACAGTGAGCAAAACACTTAGATAATCTACTTAAAAGATCAGAGTAATTTTAAAAAATTTATTAACTTTGCATTTCAGACTTCACCACAGAAATTGTATTAATAATAGAGCAATATTCCAAGGCTCTGCACCGTGGGTTCCTGATTATTAGCACGAAGACCCATCATTTTCTGGGATCATTCTCCTCAGAGTATAGGTTGAGATACTACACTTATGACTTGTGTTTCCTGAGCCCACCCAGTTCGTGTGTCCAGGATAACGTCACTTATCCAGTGTTTGAGGAGGGTGGTTTGTCTTATTATTAATCAAACCTTTTTCTTTCATTTGCTTCTTCTTATCTGGTGATTTTAACCCAGTCATTGTGGGCTTCTCTATTTCAAGTTGGGCATCAGGTCCTACCTGTGTTACCTTCAGATAGTCATTCTGGATCTATCTCCAGACCTAGCATCATCTCCTCAGCAAACCCTTCCTTGTTTTTCCAAATACCCTTCACCCATCTATCCATCTGGGATTACCTTTGTGAATTTTTAAGTCTTTGCAGCTATTCACAAAGTGGGTGGCTCTGTGTGAGCTGGGGATGGGTACTGGAAGAGGGAGAGAAGGCCCTGAGGTAAAGAGAAGGCCATTCATAGAGAAGATGGAAAGGAAAGGAAAGGAAAGGAAGGTAACCAAGAAGCACACATATTAGCACACCAGGCTACACTTGTGCTACAGCAGTCTGTCTTTCTTGCTGCATCGTGAGCTTCTCAAAGTCAGGCCTCATATTCTCTCCCTAAACCAATAGCATGAAGGAGTAAATTAATCAATATAAATGTGGGCATATGTGGTTTATGTTCTTACATATGCTTCTAGAAACAAAACGACATCCATGTTCAGGAGAAAAGAAATTAAAAAAAAAAACAGAACATACAACAAATGATATACAGATTTACCATGCTTGTGAGCTTGAAAGATAAAAATTTCAGATAGTTTACTAGAAGGATATTAAAAGCAATGACAAATAGAACCAAAATGCATTATGTTTTAATCCCACAAGAAGTTTATTTTTCACAGAACTATCCAAAGTAAGTATTTCTGATTGGCAGGAAGTTTAGGGAATCAAATTCCTCTCTTTTGCTTCCCCCATCCTTCTTTTCTCCATTTCCTGGGAAGCTGTTAACTGTATCCAGCCAGCAGAGGGGAAGAAAGAGTGTGAGGCCAGCAATCCTGTTTCCTAAAGCATTGGCTGTGCATATTTAAGTGGCTGAAACTCAGATAGTCTAGCTGTGTGCCAAGGAAGAAGAGGAAATAGGTTTGTGTGAACTGTTAGCAATCTCTGACACAAATAACATTTTATAACTATTTTTATTCTTTCCAGGAATTTATCTTATTAGTAGGAACTATGTATTTTTTTTCCAAAATAACAAGAGATTAAATATGTGAGTAGAAAAATGTACAGCAAATGAGGTAGAATTCATCAGTTAATATTTCCTTGCCTATCTAATAAATTATACTTTCCTAGTTGAGGAATTTCTTTTGTTCTCTAGGCACAGGAGATATTAGAGCATAAAGAATTACAGGGGCTATCTCCATAGTCTAGGAAGAACATGCCATTAGGCCATAAATAAAGGTGATTTAGCAAAGGTTTTTCTGTTTTTTAATTGCTTGCCATAGGAAATTAGAAGTATAGAGGGCTTAATTTTATAGTTGTGTGTTAAAGCTACTTTTATGAATTATATTTGAAATAGTGACAGTTGAAAAGTGGGACAAATTTACTATTTACAGTTTAGCTTTAAAGTCCCAAATTTAAATCTTGAAGCAGTTATTGTTGTTAGCGTAACTCTTAAAGAAAATATTGGTTAATTGAAAATAAAATGATAGCTATCAGTATATGCCAGGTTCTTTAGCCAAAAAAAAAAAAACTGTAGCTTAATCTTTGAGGTCTGCCTCTCTGATTTTTTCTAAGTCCATTTTTTTAATCTATAAACTCCTTATCTATTATGTAAATATTTTTAAGTTATAAAAATGATGCCATTTAATTTTACATTTATAAATTAAGCAATATACAAAAAATTTTGTAATATTACCAGTAGGAGATAACTGCTTTCTTATTCATGAATGAAATACATCTTTGTATACTGCAATAATATTTTATTCATGACTTTGATCCTGCGAAAAAGGCAAAATTTGTCATAAGTATTACACATGTCGTTAATGATTTTCAAAAACATTTAATAATCTGTATAGCATTCCATTTTATGCATGTACCAAAATGTATTGAATCACTTCCTCATCACCGTACATTTAGATCATTTTCTTTGCTCTGGCAGCACAATACTGAAATAGTACAGCGAAACCTTGACTTCTAAATGCTTCCTGTTGTTGATGAATGCACTGAAGGTACCAGAAGGACAGGACAAACTTCTTTTTTTTTTTTTAAATAGTTTACTGTCAAATTGGTTTCTATACAACACCCAGTGCTCTTCCCCCCAAGTGCCCTCCTCCATCACCACCACCTCTTTTCCCCCCTCCCCCTTCCCCTTCAGCCCTCAGTTCATTTTCAGCATTCAACAGTCTCTCAAGTTTTGCATCCTTCTCTCTCCCCAACTCTCTCTCCCTCTTCCCCTCCCCCTGGTCCTCCATTAGGTTTCTGCTGGTCTCCTGTTAGACCTACGAGTGCAAACATATGGTATCTGTCCTTCTCTGCCTGACTTATTTCGCTTAGCATGACACCCTCGAGGTCCATCCACTTTTCTACAAAA
>NC_043709.1:68426319-68456267 GCF_006229205.1 Suricata suricatta
ATACATACCACATCTTCTTGATCCACTCATCAGGTGGACAAACTTCTTACTCTGACTTTCTGCAACATTGGAACCTGCCTCTGAGCCGCAGCAGGATGAATTCCTGGGTAACATGTGCCCTGGAAAACTGCAAGTAGCTTGTAGTACTGTGTTCATATGGATATTGTTTCTCTTTTGGATTCATCCATATCATTTCTCCTATCACTATATAAATTTTTTAAATTGTGTGGGTGTGTAAGTAAGTAAATAAGTAATGATGTGATGGAAACTGGATACAAAAGATAGATAAAATACCTGGCACTTAGTAGTCAAATAACTCTCAGTTGCTTTTCCTCTCCTACTCTCTTATATAAGATAATCATAAAGATGTGGAGTAAGAGATTACTTTTCTTTTTAAAATATAGTACCCAAGCATGGAATTAGGCTGAGCTCATAAGATCAGACACTCGGGACCAGAAATGCTTTGATCTAACGTCCGGTGTTGCTTTTCGATAACACTGGTTATCGAATGATCAGAATGATCATGGAGAAATAAGTTGTTAAAGTGAAGAAAAAATATAATTAGTCAAGAACGAGTTTGATTAAGTGGCCTCATATTGACAGGACCAAACAGTTGCCATCACTCTATGTGGCTGAGGTTGTAAAATACCATAAAAGAATAAGCTTGTCTTTGAAAAACCCATAGCCTGTTTCACTTAATTGTAATTGGAAGGAAGTTAATTGGTTTGCTCAATTGCTTTCTTTTTGGGGTTTTTTTCCCCTTCAGTTATCTACATGGGAGAGATGTGATGTTTTGTCACCAGGTGAGAAACCTGCATCAAGCTGATGGGTGGTTCAGCAGAGATGGAAGCACTTGTTATAATAAAATGGTCTGAAAGCAGAGAGTCTGTCAGAGATCTGACACTTGCTCAAAGCCAACAGAAGCCATCCATCAGTACCTTTCGTGGTTAGGCCCCCTCAGAGCTCTATCTGAGGACTTCTTGTTCAGATACATGGAAACTGTGGTATTCCATTTCTTTGATTATTGGCATCAGTGAGCTCATTTGACTCAAAACAGTATTTCTTGTGATACAAGTTTATCAGTTTGCAAATAAATACAGAGTACCTATTTTGACTGTCATCTAACCATTCCTGGCGTGCCATTCAAAGCTCATTTTCCTGAATAGCCAGTAAAAGTGAGCTCATCAAAATGCATGACTTTTTTTTTTAGCACTGTATTAATAATTAGAACACATGCAGTAAATTATTACACAAAGACACTCTAGCCCTCTTATTTCTACTGGATAGTGTGAGAAAAATCAGCTTCTTTTTTCTCCTTCTGGAAATAATCTTGAGGTAGATCAAGGAGGCAATCTAATCCTTGCTATTAGAAAGTGGCTCAGGGAAGCATAGGAAGTAAGACTTTCCTGTTTTTACCCTGATTAAGAGCAGTCTGCTTATTATTGTAGAACTAGCAGATGCTTCACATTCATATTATCTTGGGAGCCTAACTATAATGTCATCTAATATAGGAAGAAAGCAATCCTGTTTTAAAAGTAGGTACTTGATTACAGTGTAATAAATGAATACATGTTTTAAGTAATTTGCTACTATTTGCAGGAATAAATCTGGAAGTGTCTGCTTAGCCATGCTCTACTCCAGTGGCCTACTTTGCATTGATCAGAGTTTCCGAGTAAGGTCATGTATCTTTCCTGAATTTGTATATTTCTTCATCTGACTATTCCTTTAAGCCTCATGATTTCCACCTTGTATCTGAGTTGTTTATGCTAATGCTGTATCTTTTTTTATTAGACTAAGAGCCCTTAATATCTAGCATCTGTGTGTTAGAGGAACGGCATTTGATATGTGTTTATTGGATAAATGAATAAGCTCAAGTATTTCGTATCCTACACCTTAGCTACCTTGTTAAAGGTATAGAAGCTGAAAAGATGTATTTCAATAAAGGTGTTTTCAGAATTCCTTTTTGTTCAATGCTTTGTTTAGCTTGCTGCTCATACATGAAAAGGAGTTTCAGTTCTGTTAAACCAGAAGTATTTAGTCTTCTTTAAAAAAACTCTTTTTTGCATTTATTTAATTTTGAGAGATAGAGACAGAGCTTGAACAGGGGAGGGGCAGAGAAAGAAGGAGACACAGAATCCAAATACAGGCTCCAGGCTCTGAGCTAGCTGTCAGGACAGAGCCCAATGAGGGCTCGAACCCACAAACCATGAGATCATAACCTGAGCCGAAGTCAGATGCCCAACTGACTGAACCACCCAATATTTAGTCTTAAATGTGCCTCAAGAAGCAATTGGCAGTGCTCTTAGTATTGTTGACCGCCCTTTCTTCTCCCTTGACTCATTTTTCCTGTGGTTTCTGTTAGACTTATGATCTTCCCACCTCACTGCTAACAACTCCTCCTATAGTTCTTTTTTCTATCCCCTTCATTTCCCACAGTGACTGCTCTTGGTTCTTTCTTGTCTCTCTCTAATCTCAAGTTTAGTAGTTTCATCGTGCCACTTCTGATTTTTGTAGCATCTTGTGCCGTAAATTCTGGTTATGCTCTCCTCGTGTTTCTGGCCCTAGTACCTTCTCCTGTCTCCTTTTTCTCTCCATCTAAGCTTCACTACTAGGAGAATTGCTATTCTAGTATGCTCAACATTTAAAAAATGAAGCCTGAATGTTCTGCATGTGTATTTTTATATATGTGAAAGGAAATAGACACATGTTTAAAAGATATGAAATAGCATAGAAGAAATTAGATGAAAAGCAGTAGTTCCTAGGCTCACTTTCTTGAAGCCTTGCTTAAAACGAGTTCCTTATTTGAACTGCAAAACCAGAAAATGACCTAAAGACTATTTTCTCATATTTTCCAAAGATGGTACCTGACTCATACCATACCAGATGTAAAGGAGAGAAGTTGATGTATAGCTTACACCAATGCCTTAGCACATTAGAGCTTAATTCCCTTATGAAACTCCAGCTGAGTCAAGGTGCTAGGAGGGAACACTTTTTATTCTTCTAGTATGTTTATATCATGCTTTGTTTAATTAGTGAATTTTAGACATTACCAATGAACTAAATGCTATGATAGATGAAGATTTGCCTCCCGTATACTACCACTCTTCCATGTGAGAGGGTTTCATCTATCTTCAGGATAAACTGTAGAAGGAGAAAAAATAAAATCACGGATATTCCTTAGGCTGTTTTGTTAACTCAAGTGAGAAATAATGGTAACGTGGACTGGAGTGGTAAGCATGAAAATGGTTGGAAGTGGTGATTTGATTCTGGATATACTTTGAAGATGCTGCCAACAGGATTTGTGGATGGATTTGATAAGAAGAGTGACAGAAAGGGAGAAATAAGCAATAAGAGTTTTTTTTCCCTGACTAATGGGGTGGTTTTCCATTTGATAAGAAGCAGAAGACTTTGGATGGAAGAGTTTGGTATCCAAGTGGAAATATTGACCGAAAAATTTAATAATTGGATAAGAAAATGAAGAGAGAAGTCTGGGAGAAAATGTAAATTAGATAATATATTTTCCTAGGGCTGCTATGGAAAAATGCCACAAACTGTGTGACTTAAAATAATAGGAATTTACTATCTTATAGTTCTGGAAGCTCTAAGTCCAAAATCGGGGTGTTGTCAAGACCATGATCCTTCTGAAGACGATAAGAATCCTTCCTTACCTCTTCCAGATTCTGGTAGCCCCAGAAATTGTTTAATTTGTAACTATACAACTTCAATTTCTGCCCCCATCTTTATATTGTCTTTTCGTATGTATGTTTCTCTGTGTCTTCTCTTCTGAAAAGGACATTGGTCATTGGAGTTAGGGCCAACTCTGAACCCAAGATGATTTTATATTAGGATCCTTACCTAATCATATCTGCAAAGACTATTTCCAAATAAGGTCACATTCTGAGTTCCAAGTGAACATGAATTTGGGGAGAACATTATTCAATCCACCCAGGTAGTTTTTGGTATATTGATGGTATTTGCATATTTAAAGCCCTAGTACTAGATAAAACCACTATGAAGCTAGAAGATAAAAAAGAAAAGATCAGAGAATAGTTTCCTGGGGAACTCAAACTTTTGGACATTGAGAAGAAAAGATCTGCAAAGACGACCAAGATATAGAGTCCAGTGAGGTAGAAAGAGAACTAAACGTGGTATATACTTGCAAGATGAGGCAAGTATTTCAAGGAGAGAAGAATAAACTACTGGTAGTTTCTGCCTTGATCTAGTCCTTTATGAAATATTTTTTAAAATACTGCATGAACATAAATTTTCTAAGGTATTATATGTCTTAAAATATCTTATTCTGGTTTCATAGATATTTGACAATTATGTTGAGTATAGACTTATAGGGTCAAATTGGTTGCTTCACTGTGTTATAGCATGCGGTGCTGCATGTGAGAAAAATGATGCTGGCCAATTTCTGTCCCTTTACATGTAACATATTATCCCCCTTGGCAGATATTAAGATTTGTATTTTATACTTACTGTGAAATATGACAGTGTATTTTAGGTGTAAGTCTTTGTTTTGTTCATTTGTGAGGCAGTGTTGTTATGAAGTGAGGGTTTGATCTCTGTATCCTGAGTGTCTGGGTTCAAATCCCAGTTTTGTGCTTCTGTAATCTTGGGGAAAATTATTTCACTTCTCTTAAAAATTACTAGCCTACATTTATTCTATTTATAATGGGGAACATAATGAATTTCCTACCTCATAGGACTGCTGTAAGCACTAAATGAATATATAGAGGTAAATTGCAAAGAACAGTGGCTGCAACATAATAAGCCATCAGTAAGTTTTGGCTGTTACGACATTATTTGTTATTTGGAGACCTTCATTAGAGGCCTTTAAATCTGAAGACTCTATAGTGCAAAGTTCTTCAATTATTGTTATACTTAAGGATATTTTTCTCCCATTGATTTTTCTGTTTTCTTGGTATGAACTTTGTCTTTAATCAGAAGCTAGACCTTTTTGGTTAGTGCTCTTTGTTTTTTTTAAATCATATTTTTCATCTATTTTCTCTGTTATACTCTTTAAGAGACTATTTCTACTTGGTCTACTAAGTCTTGCATTACATTTAAAATTTTTTCAGCTATCATATTTTTAATTTCCAAGAACTCTCTTTATTCTTTGAATATTTTTTTTGGAGTATTGTGTCTTTTTGTTCTGGATGAAATATATGGATGAAATATCCTCTCAAATCTATTTGAGGATATTAATAAGAAACATTTTAAGTTCTGTTCTGTAAATTATTTCTGTTTTCTTAAAGTCAGTTTTTCAGATGGTATATCTTGGTGATTCTAATAAATGTTATATACTTTTCTTAAGTATATGTTGTTCTTTGATTTCACATTAGTGTTTAAGAGTAAATAAATAGGGGTACCTGGGTGGCTTAGGCAGTTAAGCAGCCCAGTTCAGCTCAGGTCATGATCTTGCGGTTCACAAGTTTGAGCCACGTGTCAGGCTCTGTGCTGATCGCTCGGAGCCTGGAACCTGCTTCATATTCTGTGTTTCTATCTCTCTCCACCCCACTCATGCTCTGTGTCTCTCTCTCTCTGTCAAAAATAAATTTTAAAAAATTTTTTAAAAAGAGTAAATAAATAGAAACACTGATTTTGAGCTTTAATATTAAGGTTAAGTTTGTTGACTGGCAGACTTACAATACGTGAACAAAAAGAGAACCAGATTTTTATGATTTGAGATCTCTAAACACTGAAGTGAAGGGACTTTGTTCCAAAGGAGGACAGCCTATATTAACTGCCCAGTTTATTCCAGATATTTTATCGATTTTCTCTACAGGAAAACCATCCATCCTGGCTTTGGGGATAATTGTTCTTCTTTTTTTTTTTTTTTAGCAGTTTGCTCAAGGTGGGAGGAGGTAGATGCTTGATTATTCATCAGTAGACTTTTAATTTAACCAATTACTTTTAGCAACATGGCTCATATTAGCTTTGCGTTGTATTTCATGTCTCTTTGGTAATCTTCAGGGGAGATTACGACCCTCATCACCTGTAGCACTTCATTATTATGTATGTATTCTAGGCCATGGCTTCTTTGCTCTGACTCTATAACTTCACCTGTATTTTCCAAGAAGAGACAAAAACTTACTAAATTTTCTTTTCTGCTGGTGGTGTTTTCCCTTTTGTCTTTGTTTATACAAATGTCTTTTAACAAATGTTTATGACTAGGAAGAAGAAGAGATCTAAAAATGTTTTCAATATTCCATCTTTGATTAGAAGTCTTGATGTGCTCTTTTTGGTGTGTGTATGTATGTGTATATGAACACACTACCTAAGTTTATCCTCACCAATTCTACTCCATTTCGTACAGTAGTCAATACTACAATACTGTAGTCAGTGTTTAACATAAATATTTGAAGTAAGATGAGAAAATGTCATCTTACCATCTCGTTATTGCATCTTAGTGAGTCTCTCAAGTAGCACCCTGCCTACATTTCCCTCTGACCTAGTAAGACTCAGAGGTAGCATGGTGAGCTTGCCACTTAGTTACCTGATATTTTAAATGGATCATTCATTCATTCAGCAAATGCTTATAAATCTCTAACCATGTCCAGTTGTTTGCTATGTGTTTGAGATATGGTAGGAAGAAAGAAAGAAAGAAAGAAAGAAAGAAAGAAAGAAAGAAAGAAAGAAAGAAAGAAAGAAAGAAAGAAAGAAAGAAAGAAAGAAAGAAAGAAAGAAAAGGAGGAAGGAAGGAAGGAAACAAGGATTGTAGCTGCTTATATGGCAGGTACTCAAAAAAAACAATTTATACAAATTATTATTTTCAAGTATTGTTGATATAGAGGAACTTTTTGGGGTAAAGGAAGTGTTTTCTATCTTACAGTTATGGTAGTGGTAATGTGTAAAAACTCATGAAATTGTTGGTGATACTTTTGTATATAAATTTTACCTCAGTAAATGAAGATAATGTATAAGACAGTAACTATAGTTGATAACACTGTATTGTATAACTTAAATTGCTAAAGGAAAAGAACTTAAATGTTTTCACCAAAAAAGAAGATATATGAGGTAATGGTGGTGTTTATTAAGTCAATGGGGGAAATCCTTTCCTAATACATGTGTATGTATATATACATAGCCATCATACTGTACACTTTAAATATCTTACAGTTTTATTTGTCCATTATACCTTGGTAAAATTGGAAAAAACAAAGTTGTCTTTTTTAAAAAGAAGGTAAAAAATCTATATTTAAGAATGAATTCTGGAAAAATTGCATAAGACATCCTTTCAGAAAACTACAAAAACTATAAAAATTATTAGAGAAAGAGGAAATACCTAATGCCTCTGGATTACAACATGCAATAATGCAGAGATGTCAGATCAATCTATAGAATCAATGTAAACTTTCCTCTCCCCTACTTTTTGTTTTGTTTTGTTTTGTTTTGTTTTGTTTTTTGGTGAGGAATTCACAAAGTGATAGAAAAATCTCAAAGAATCAAAATACTTTTGAAAAGTGGGGGGGGGGGAAATAAGGCTTTCTCTAGAATTGAAGTGACTCTAATTAAGTCAGTATAGTATTTGCAAGTTTAGACACCACCTCCCCCCCCAAAAAATACCTCCCAATAGTTGCTATTAAGGCAAAACACAAGGGACACATGGAGAAAGTACAAAAAATAATGAGCACTAGGAGATCTAACATAGCCTTTGGATTTAAGGAAGGCTTTCCCAAAGGAAATTAATTATTTTAAAGTTTATTTATTTATTTTTTGAGAAAGAGTGAGTGTGCCTGAGTGGAGGCGAGGCAGAGAGAGAGGAGAAGGTGGAGCCTCTGTCAAGCAGGTTCCTTGCTGTCAGCACAGAGCCTGATGCAGGGCTCAGTCTCACAACTGCAAGATCATGATCTGAGCCGAAATCAAGTGTTGAGCGTCTAACTGACTGAGCCACCCAGGAAATTAATTTTAATATGAGACAAGTGAGAAATAGTTGTCTAACAGGGTAAGAGAATGAGAAAAAGAGAGGTACGTTCTAGGCAATAAGGACAGAATAGGCAAAGACTGTGAAGGGAAAACAGAAGTGATAAACTAATAAGACCCAGGAACCATAAGAAAAATCAAAGTGTCTTGATTTTTTTTCCCAAGTAATCAAGTGGTATAAGTGAACATGCTCTGTAAACTATGAAGAGATATTTCAGAGATTTGGGGGCAATCCATATTTAATGGCTGTATGAGCCAGGACCGCTCCTATGAGGCTTTGCATAGATAACAGTAGTAAAGGGGAAACTATTAACAGAGTATTTCTAGTTCAAAACCAGCAAACTCAGAGACGTTTGGCAAAATATTCAAAGTTGCTATAGCTAAAAGCCAAAGAGTTGGAGTTCACTCCCATTAGCATATACACTGAGCTATCTCAACACTTAGGCAGTTTCTGCCAGTGTGGGTCTTGAGAGGCAGCCTAATGTGGGATAAACTCTGAACTCTGTAGGTGAAAGAATGGGAGTCTATTGTGTAAACATGGACAACGTATTTGTTCTCACTGCTTCTTTGTGGCATGGGGATAAGAGCATCTTACATACTTGTAGAGAGGACTAAACAATATGATGATATTGTTATATATCTTGTATTTCATTGGTATTATGTTTTTTAAAGAGCAGTCATTAACTTCCTAATTATGAACTCTAAAGTAATGAAAGTAATTTTCACTAAATCTGCAATTTTTATCACCCAACTTGTGAAGAGGGTTTTAGATTTTCAAAGTTTACTTAGCATATGTTGTCCTATTTTATTTTCAAAAAAATTAGTATAAAAATCATTTTTATGAAATTCTGGACAATATTTTCTATTCAAATCTAGTGTAGTTATTAAAAATAATGCAATGCTCAAATGAGTTTGCAATCCTTGAACACTCACATCTAAATGTTAAAAATAGACTTCCCAGAAGCTCAACAAAAGACAGAGGGAAATGACCTTGTGATTAAAAAAATGCTGCAGATAATCTAGAAAACAAATAATCCCACATGTGAGTAATCAAGAGTTGATTAATTGTTTTCAGGATGTTTAATTGCCTGCAGTTTGTCAATATAATTTAACTACAAGTGCATATGATAGTAATATAAATAGTCCATGTACTATTTTTATGAGAAATGATGTCAGGTTTTTATTAATGATAAAGAGTATGAAAGACAGTACTCTCATTATTTGACTTTGGCATTAAAAAAGTGTGCTCATTTTTATAAAGAACTGGATTTTCTCTTCTTTTGTATAAAGTAACAACTAATCAGTTTTCTCTTAGCTTAAAAAGGAACAGGTTAAACTAATGATTAGGGTCTATTTTAGGTATGGGTGATTCTAGACATTTGCACATTTTTATTCTTAGTTATGTTGTATGATAGAAATGATTTTTACTGTGTATGAGAAAGAAGTTGTTTATCACTCGTGTCTCATTTTATAACTATTTAATTTTACAAGGAAATAATTTGTCATTGTCTAAAGTGATCCTTTACTTTTTGAAAATATTTATTTTTGAGAGAGAGAGACAGACAGACAGAAGACAAGCAGGGGAGAGGCAGAGAGAGAGGGAGACAGAATCTAAAGAAGGTTCCAGGCTCCTAGCTGTCAGCACAGAGCCTGACGCAGGGCTCGAACTCATGAACCATGAGATCATGACCTGAGCCAAAGTCAGACTCACCGACTGAGCCACCCAGGTGCCCCTATAGTGATCCTTTAAATGCTGATTGCAGAAAGCATACATTCTTGTGTCCTCTTACCTGATGGAGACCAGGAAAACAAGACACTTACATGTGTGAGCTTTTTTTATTCACATATTTTTCTTCCTTGTTTTTCTGCTTGTTGGTTTGTTTTTAATGATTGCCTCAAAACATATGTGCTCTCTAGAAGAATCTATCCTCAGCAGTGCCTTCCACTTTTATTATCTAAGTTGATTTTGATCCCTGAAGCATGACTATTATTCATGTCTGTTGTTAGATGGCTAAATATTCGGAGTTTGGAATCTCTGTGTTCTGGGAAAGCATTTTAAAATCATCACTAGCTGACTATTCTAAATATTGCTACTGAGAAAGTTTTAATTGTCTCTAGAGAACTGGGAACTAGTTCTAAGATGGAAAATGTAATGAAATAATAGTTTTTCATAAAATGTATTTTTAGTTTTGTATATAATATACCTACAGAGTACGGAATTAAGGTCTTTACAATCAAGACCAAATCGTATCAGCTTATACATCCTGTACTAATCTTTTTGAATACTTTTATTCAGTTTGGAAAGTAATTTGTTCAAACTTGGTAGTTCTTATGTGGAATGAAATACTAACATTTTCCTTTCCTAGATCTACTGTTCTCTTTATATCTAACTCCATTAGATAATGTCAAGTGTTACTGACCAAAAGAAAATAGCCAAGAAATGAATTATTTGAAAGGTTTTTTTTTACTGTTTTCTGGTAGTACACAATATATAAAGCACTATATGTGCATATTTGAAAATGCACACAACATGTATGTGATTTATATGTTATAACTCATAGTAATATTCAAATTCATGTACAGATAAAATATACTTCTTAAATTGTGGATCAGATTTCAATTCTTCACTTATACATATTTACTGAATAGCTAAGGGCCTACGTACACACATCAAGCAGCTTACAGGTAAGGCTGTTTGTTTTAGCTTTGGCTTTCATTAGAACCATGAGCCAAACAAACATACCTTCTGGTGGAAAGTGAATAGTTTGGTGATTCAAGCACACTTTTCTTTTCTACTGACTTTCAGCAAAGTAGAAACATTTGCATGCACAAATCAAAGTTAGCAGGAAAATGAAAGTGTAAAATGAAGTAATATATATTATCTGGCTAGTTTTTCTTCACTATCCTAAATGATACCAAGTATATAATTTGAAGCATCATGACATATGCATCTTATATATTTTATAAATTAAGTGATATTTTAAATGAATTAAGGCATGTCACTGCCTGGAGAATTACTCAGCAAATTCTTCTGAAATGTGAATAATTGCTCCATACCATATTTTGGTGTTTTCTAAAACTTCAGTCATTTATGTACCAGCTACAATTTTTGTTGTATTCAGAATGTTTATTCCAATGTTTACTGAATACTGTTTCTGTAATCTTTCTCACTTTTTAAATTTGAATATCACCAATGTACTATTAACATCACTTGATATAAATGGAAATAATTCAAAAATATAAATTCATAGCCATTAAAATATATTATCATCTAAATAACACGCCACTGGTGACATGTTAGTAGATTCATGAGCATGTTGGGAGCCACTGTCCTATGTGATTATCATTTCAGATTTTTAGAAATTTAACTCCCTTAAAACATAATGTAGAGACTCTTAAATACTGAGAACAAACTGAGGGCTGAAGAGGGAGGGGAAAAAGGGAAGGGGGAGGGTCACAGAGGAGGGTGCTTGTGAGGGGGAGCACCAGGTGTTCTACGGAAACCAACTTGACAATAAACCATAAAAAAATAATGTAGATGTATATTAAACTCAGTGAGGGCAGAAATTACTTCTGGTTTGTCCATCCTTGTTTTTCTAGTACTTAGTACTTGGCCCAAAGCAGCCATTTAATAAATATTGAATGGCAAATTAATGAGTGGTACATACATATGCATATCAGTTCTCTAAAATACTACTTAGTAGTAATAATTAAATAGTAAAAACCCAAACAGTAAATGAAAATACATTTTGTCCAGTATATGTTTGTATCCCCAGTCTTCAGACCACTAAGTGGTAAATGCGTAGTGTTCCTATTAAACCTCAGTGAGCATGTTTCTAGCCCTTGGAAGGGTGGTGCAATGTAAGAAAGAGAAGTGGGCGTGAGGCAGTAAGGAGCAGCTCTAGTGATTGGCAAGAGTGAGGAGAGAAAGTAAAGGAGAAGTAAAAACTGAGATATATATCTTTGTCATGAGATCTGAGCTAACCCTGCAACTGTGTTCAGCAGCAACAACAAAAACTAAATTAAAGGCTAAATACACATGTAAAAATTGTTTCAGTAGAGAAGGTTCTGTACCATTAATGGCTACTTGCAAATCACCAACACTAATGACCAGATTCTTCTAAAACAAGATACTCTGTAATAGCCCCCCATTGGCCTTTCCTCCAATACATTCACTTCTAAAGCTGAAATCCCAACCTGTTTTCTTTTGTCCATGCACTTAAGAAATGACATAATCAATGTTCTGCATCATTTGGGTTAGAAGAAAAGACTATACAAATCTGCAGTGAGCAAAGCATTTTAGCCCCATTGAAAATCAGAGATTCATCAGTTAGGGAGACCCCTGAAATACAAATGGCTGTTTCACAAAACTGAGGGGCCTAAGTAAATGGAAGCAATGCACATCAGCTATCTGTCAGGAAGTCAGTGGTTAGCTTATTTGACCACTAACAATTATTTTGACAGTAGGAATTACTGACTGTCGGAACTAACTCTTTGGAAAAGGAACTATGGAGGCAAAACCATTTTTAGATCAGAAATAATATTAAATTTTTACAATGATATAAAACCTATATATTTTTTTTGCCTATTACCTAATCTGAGGGAACAGTTTGCACCTTGTTTTAGGGAAGGGATTCTGGGCTTATTTCTCTTTAAAAAAAAAAAAAGCTTATTTATTCATTTATTCAAAAAAATTGTCTCATCCAAAATTTAACATAGACAAAGAGAAATTTAAAAATAAAATGAAAGGAATATATATTTCCAAGAATTTGGAGTTAAATGAGACTGGAGTAGGAAGGAAGAAGATTCTGTGGAGCTGAAGTGAACTGTCCTGTGGGAAAAGACTCTAAAAAGCAGCAGGCCTTCTCTTCAGCACGGAGGACATCATCATCATGCGTGGTCACTGCAGCAGGGACTATAATGCAGGTGTTGGAAGCGTATTAGAAAGGGCTGTCCTACTTTGGCGAGTGGAATCTTCAGGCATGGCATACGGCTATCAGGATGGAAGTAGGGTCATATATTCATCATTACACTACAGCTGTGGTAATGCTGTGCCATCCAGTCGCTTGCCAAGGTCTGAGTCAATCAAAGTACCCAGAAAACCAGGAGTGTTATGAGAAGAAGGGGGCACTTTGTAAGACAACCCGTCTATGAGTAAAGGAAGAGGTTTGATTGGCATTGGACCTTCTCATCATTCAATAGTCTGAACAAGGAGAATAAAGGGCTCACACTATTTGGGAGTAGTAATAAGTCACTGTGGGAAAATATGTGAGACTCAAGATACATAGATCTCTTTGTTTAGACACTTGCCAATCTCAACCTGTGTCTATTTAGGTGAAGGAATACACGCTTGAAAGTCAGGCAAATATGAATATTGAGGTGACCGTGGTTAAATCCCATGATTTCCTTTTGCCTTGTTTTGTTTTCCCCCCATATGTTCAACATGCTGTCTACCTGGCAAGATTTTTTTTGAGAGTTGAATGAGATAATATATGTGAAACCCATTAAAAGGTGGTATAAATGCTATATATCCTTGGAAATATGAAGCATGTTGCTGTGTGAGTGCTATTGCTATATACTGGAGATGAATGAGATTTTAGTCAGGGGAGGTAGGTTGTGCCTATAGTAATAAAATATCCTAAAATCTCAGCAAAAACATTGATTCTCTGCTCATAGTCTATGTCCATCCCAAGTAGAGGAGGAATGTGCCCCACATCATCCTCACTTAAGAACACAGGCTGATCTTTAGAACCCTTGGAAATTGCTAGACATTGTGATAGGAAAGGGAACATGTGCATCTTGAAGGCTCTGCCCAGAAGTGACACATGCCACTTCCTGATTGGCTTCATGCATTCACATGGCAATCCCTGCTCATGTCCAGAAGAAGAGGTAGAAGTCTACGGTGAGCAGCAGTAATGGCCCTCATACATGGTTTCTTGTCATTTTTTGCAGCTGCAGGCCTTCTGCAATAGAGAAGCCATCTAAGGATTTCTCCTGTGACTAATACCGCTACATTCTTTCTGTATAGACTTCAATAACTAAGTAGACTTTCTTGAGTTTATGTTTTCCAAGTTTTAAGGAGTTGTTGGCATGAAAAAATTTAGTGGCTGTCTAGCAGAATATTTTAGTTTGGGGCGGAGAAAAACAGCAATCGTATAACATCCCAATTTTGTTTTCTTTGCCAAACAGATATTGATGAGTGCTCTGACGGCTTTGTGCAGTGTGACAGTCGTGCTAACTGCATTAACCTGCCCGGATGGTACCACTGCGAGTGCAGAGATGGCTACCATGACAATGGGATGTTTTCACCAGGTGGAGAGTCTTGTGAAGGTCAGTACAAGGGAGAAGAACTGGAATTTAAAAATACCTTTTGAACTTGAGGGATATACAGTAAGGTGTAAATAGTAGACATTAACCTATTGTTGCAGTTTTTGGGGCGCCTGGGTGGCTCAGTCAGTTAAGCATCTGACTTCGGCTCAGGTCATGATCTCACAATTGGTGACTTTGGGCCCTGTGTCGGGCTCTGTGCTAACAGCTCAGAGCCTACAGCTAGCTTCAGATTCTGTGTCTCCTTCTCTGTCTGCACCTTCCGCACTCTCACTGTCTCTCTCTCACTTTCTCAAAAAGTAATAAATATTAAAAAAATTAATGTTGAAGTCATCGGTAGCTTTTGCTGTGTGTTTCTATAACAATGATTGGAAACATGTTAAAATCTAACCTTCACTTCCTAATTATGATAATTGATTTTAGATATTTAAAACTTGTGACCCTAAACCAGTTCTCTGTGGATACTTGTAACTGTTGAAGGGTGTTTTAAGAATGAATAAACCCATAGTATCAGATGAAAATCTTAAATGGCAACATGTGCAAATCTGACCCAAAAAGAGCTAGAAAAAAAATAGATGAGGAAAGCAAGATAAAAGGAGAACAGAGGTAGAGGTAATATGATAATGCTGTGGATATGATAATGCCAAGGATAGTATTCACAGCACACACCACTTTGGACTATTCCTAACATACCACTTGGCTGGCAAAGTGGGAGATGTTTAGTGAATGTTGAATGTTAGATATAGAAGACATGATCGCTGCTTCAAAGAAGATTTCAATCTAATAGGAGTGAAAAATTCAATCAGATTATATTCAGTTATTTACCATTAATTTTGAATTATTTTCAATGAATTAACAATCCTCTATGCTGTCTATTGAAGGGCATAATTTTTCAAAAGCAGGCAGAATATACAAAGCCCAGTGAGCAATTGCCAGGGAAATCACCTGCACCAGAAGTTTGGCACAGGAATGGAAAATGCAGCACACCTCAAGAAGTTATTATTTTCTCCATTTGTATTTACACCTTCATAGATTAACAGCCTATGAGAATAATGTGACTAAAATGACACAGTCAATGAAAGCCTTGGAGAATCTCACTTAGCAGTACTTGACACCTAAATGATAAGATGTCTTTTATTCTTGGACCTCAAAGGGTTTTCACCCAGAGAAAAATGAAGCCGACTTGGGTGACAGATGTTTTCAGTGTGCTTTGCACTTTGCTGGCAGCTCCGGAGCTCTGCACCTTCCGTAGAGAGTTCTTCTGGACTTTTTGCATAGGAGTGGGGATGCCGTTGCCTGAGCAGGGGCTAAAACCTGGCATTTGCAAATAACCACCTGACTGCGGGTTAAGGGCTTTGCCTTGCACTGTGATTGTCCCAGAGTGAATATTTCCAGCCCTGTAGAGAATGCCAGGAACCATGGATTGCAAAGCAGGAGGCAGAGCAAGCAGTGTGATTTTGCACTTTTCTGATGAACTACTTTGCCTGTATTGTATCGTTTATCACGGGGAAGAAGTCTACTCATTTTGTTTTTAAGTGCTCCCTTTCTAAAATTGTCTTTTGCTTTAAGTTACACATGCATAGAAAAAATATAAGCCAATGATAAATCATTCAAATCATACACAAATACTTAGATTAAAGTTAAAAATGCATCTTAATTTCATCTCTTCCCTTCCCCCATCCTTTCAGCTTCTCTAGGGGTGACCTGTGTGTACACACCGTTTTCTATGCATCAGAATGTGAATAGCAAAAACACATACCTCTGCTGACTATCTCATTTTACATTTGCAATGGCACTCCCTCACTATCTCTTAAATTTATGACTGCAAATCTCAAGACAGCTGTATTCATTATCTATTGATGCATAACAAATTACACCCAAAACTTAGCAGCTGAAAACAACGAAAATTATCTCACAGTTTGTGTGGGTAAGGAATCTGTGCACAGCTTAGCTAGATGCCTCTGCTTCATGGTTTCTCATGAGGTTGCATGAGTTGTTGGTCAGGGATGTGGTTTCATCTTGCAAACTTGTCCGGGGTGGGAATGAGGGGAGCAGGACTCTATTTCCAAGGTCACTCATGTGGCTCTTGGCTGGCCTGGTTTCCTTAACACATGAGCCGCTCAACAGGGCTGCCTCAAGACATGGGAGCTGCTTCCCTAGAGTAAGTGCCCAGAATCTTTTTATAACTTAATCTCAGATGTACCATTTCATTGCTTCTGTGTTTGTTAGAAGTGAGTCAGTAGGCCTAGCCAACTCACATTCAAGGGGAGAAGATGCAAGAGCGTGAATATTAAATGGTGAGGGTCACGGGCACTGTCCTAGAAGCTACCTCCTACAAGGGCCATCAGTTTTGCCGAGCATTCCTCCCATCCAAGTACTAACCAGGCCTGGCCCTGCTTAGATTCTGAGATCAGATGAGATCGGGCACATTCAGGGTGCTATGGCCATGGACTGCCAACCATTCCTATTTTATTTCCATAGTTACTTTCCTCTGTGGCTCTCCAATACAACCATCTCATACCTTTTCTCATCTCAAACCTCAGGTATCACTTCTATTCATTCTCTGTTGATGGCCTTGCTTCTTATATAACTGAGAAAACAGAACTTCACTTCTGCACCAGGAGATACACTAGACAACTCTTATTTTTTCTGTTTTTTAATTTATTTTTGAGAAACAGAGACAACACAAGCAGGGGAGGGTCAAGGAGAGAGGGAGACACAGAATCTGAAACAGGTTCCAGGCTCAGAGCTGTCAGCACAGAGCCCGATGTGGGGCTTGAACCCACAAACTGTGAGATCATGACCTGAGCCGAAGCCAGACACTCAACTGACTGAGCCACCCAGGTGCCCCAATAACTCATTTTTATATCTGTATTTGCTGCTTCCCCTCCTTCCTGTTTCACTGAATCAAGTTTCATTTCTCCCTTCATAGTACTTTACCTGTCATCCCCTCTCACCTGTTTGAGGTCTTTGCCTTTGTAGTCCCCACTTTCTCTTCTGTATGACAAGTACTTTTTCTTCTCCATCATTCCCATCAGACACACTCAACCTGGAGTTGCAGCCATCTTTAAAAAATAAGATGAAAACAAACAAAAAGGAACTGATTCTCCAAACATTTCTCGCATTTTTTCTGCTTTTTATTAGAACAAAACGCTGAAAGAACCTTCTCTATTTCTTATCTCCATTCTCTTGCTTCCAATAACATTTTAATCTCACTGCCCCCACTGAATGTTTTCCTTTAAAGATTCCTAACTGACAATTTCCATCACTGCTCAGTTAACATCTCTTTGCTTGACAACTCAAGCATTTGGTCATTGCTTCCTCTCAAAACAGCTTTCTTCACTTGGCTTTGAGGACACCATTCTTTCCTGTCTTTATGTTTTTAATGTTTTATTTATTTTTATAAGAGAGATTGCAAGTGGGGGAAGGGCAAAAAGAGAGGGGGACAGAGGATCCAGCGTGGGCTCCATGCTGCTGACAGCAGAGGGCCTGATGTGGGGCTTGAACTCATGAAACTGTAAGATCATGATCTGAACCTAAGTCAGATGCTCAACTGACTGAACCACCTAGGTGCCCCTCCTGTCTTTCTCTTACCGTATGGGTCTCTCCTTTACCTCTCCAGAGGACCATATGGTCAGGTATCCCTGGGCACTTGGCAATCTCTATCCATTCTGAAACTGAATCAACCAGGTTCATAACTGAAAATGGAATCTATCTATTCCTTTTTCAGACCTTTTCGCTAGTTGCAGATTCATGTATCTTGTTGCCTACTGGGTTTCTAACTTGGATTTCTTAAGGACAACTCAGGATTACTGACTAAAATACAACTCTTTATTTACTCTTTAATTCCTAGAGCCTCCTAAACACAGTTGCCAAGACCAACATCTTGGAGTCATTGTGTCTTTCTTTCTTTATACTTCATATCCAATATATCAATAAATCTCATAACTTCTATTTTCAAATATATTCCTGATCTGACCACTTCTCACATTGTCTACTGTTACCATGTTGGTCTAGGCCACCATTATCTTTTGTCTGGATTACTATATCTTTCTCTAAACTGGTCTCCCAACTTCTACCCTGGACTCCCCTAGAGTCTTTTTTCTAAAGCACTCAGAATGATTTCTTAAAATCAGAAATAGGAGCATGCTCCAATTCTGTTCTAATGCTTGAAGTCTTTCTATGCCTCTTCAGAGTAAAATCCAAACCCCAACAATGCCTTACAAAGGTCCACATGTTATGGGTACTTGGCTTTCTTGCTATGTCACAAATATACCAAACTGATTCCCTTCTCATGTGCTGTTTTTTTTTTTTTTTGGAAGGTCCTTCCCCAGATCTTTGCATTCTTCTTTCATGTAATTTAGATTTCCTACAAAATGGCTCCTCCTGGACTCCCAACTTTAAATAGCATCCTTTTCTGATCCTCTTCCCTTACCTTGCCTCCCTTTTCTTTATAGAAATTATAAGTTCTTCTGAAATGATTACATATATTATTTGTTTGCCTGTTTATTATCTTCCATAGTCTGTAAGGGTTTGTTTTTTTTTAATAATTTATTGTCAAATTGGCTAACATACAGTGTGTAAAGTTTGCTTTTGGTTTTTGGGGTAGATTCCTATGGTTCATTGCTTACATACAACACCCAGTGCTCATCCTAACAAGTGCCCTCCTCAATGTCCATCACCCATTTTCCCCCTCCCCTATCTGCCCATCCACCCTCTGTTTGTTCTCTGTATTGAAGAGTCTCTTATGGTTTGCCTCCCTCCCTCTCTGTTTGTAACTACTTTTTCCGCTTCCTTCCCCCATGGACTGTAAGCTTGAAGGGTCACAGATTTTGTTTGCTTGTCTGTCACCAGTTCCTAGAACATGCTTTCTACGTGGTTGATAATACACTGATTTATCTACGAAAAAGATTGGAATGGATAAAATGAGTGAGATACACAGATAATATTTAATCAGAAGTATGTTAGGAACATAACCTATGCTAGAAGATATATATAAAGTAGTGATCAAAACTAAGTGACAAAACATAATTACTGTATTTCATGAGTGTTCATAAAATAACAAGGAAAATTAAACTAGCCATTCAAATAACATATGATAAAGATAAAATTAGGGAAGTAAAGGATTGTATGAGATGCTTATGCAAAAATGACTTTTCAAGGAAATACTCTAAACACAGAAGCAGTAGAAAATCTTACTTTAAAAAATATGACTCTAGAAAGATAACTCTACTGTTATCTTTCAATAGAATTTATAATAATTATCATAAAAATCTATGACTTTTTAAGAAAACAATGCTCTGATGGATTCCTTTTAAAAATCTATGTTATATATAAAAAGACTAAAATGCTTCTTCTAAACAACTATCCATTTACTGTAATTTTAGTGATTTGTAGAATTGTAATATTAGTATTTAGAAGGATATAATTTAAATTGTATCATTATATCTGAGTAGGTGACATTTTTCTGTTGCTGGGGGGAAGAAAGGCATTTTCTGTGGACAAAGCCACTGCAGTAGGTTTACAATTGCTCTGAAGACATGAATAAATATATTTGAAGATATGAATAAATAACTGTGTACTCCACTACTTTTTAGGCTGCGGTTGAGTAATCTACAACATCCATGTTTATAAGCTGCATTCATACAAATTATATGCTTTTTTGCTCATCCATTTATCTCAGAGGTGTAGATATTTAATCCCCAGATAATGTGCCTGAGTACCATTTTCCTTTTCTGTGTCATAATGTCTACCATACCTAAAAATATGTCTCTATCGGAAAATAAAGCCCAGTATATTTTTTTCACATAAGAATATTTTATTTGCATGTTCCCTTTTTTCCCTATTGCTTTAATTTCTGGATTATCTTTAAGCTTAGTGAGGTTTTTGAACTTGTGAGGCCAAAAAAAAATGTTTATGGGATAGCTTCTTTTGAGTATTATGTTCAAGCTAAATACTGTAAATTCTTAACCTAAATCAATCAAGAAAAAGGACAAAAATGAAATGAATCAAATTCACCTAAACAAGTAGTTCTGATTATATCCATAAGTACCCTGAGGTACTTTGCCAGGCATCTGCTGCATAGAAATATAAAGGAGGATGGTCACTGCTCTCAGCTTATAAAAGAGATAAAATGTGGACCACAACTGTCATGCAAGATAGAATGTACTGAGTTTCTTAACAGAGGAGAAAGCTACAAGGTTGAAAACAATAAATACTTGAGAAAAATATAAATTCAGATCTATGAGGGGGGGAAAAGGAGAATTTATTTCTGGTTTGGAACAAGAAGGGCTTGAGTGTCTACCCTTTTTAGGGTTTCAAGTATGATGTGATTATCGGCAAGTCAAGAAAGAGAAAGAGATGCAAGCAAAAAGAAGTAGCTTTAAATGCCTTGCTAAGAAGTTTGAACTTGAGTCTGAAAAATTATTTTTGAGAAAGGAAATGATGAAAAAAATATATCTTTACCAAATCCATATTTGGGCCCAGGTCTATTTTCTGAACTCCAGATCCATATATCCAACTACTTACTGGGCAGCCCTACTTGGAAGCCCAGAGAAGAGTGTAATTCAACATGTCCTGAACTAACTCATGTCTTTCCTCACCGTACCCCCTACTATCACTCCACAGCAAAGTCTTGCTCTTCTGTTTCTAAATAGCATCAGCCACATTTTCTAAGCCAGAAATCTAAAAATCATTCATGACCACTTCCTCTCCTTAATCTTTGAAGTTAACAAATCACTAAGTTGCTTTATCTTTGTTGTTTCTATGTCAGAAGGTTCTCTGTGTTTCTTTCTGTGCACTTCCCCAGTGCTAATAGTCAGTACAGCACTGTTCTTAAGAGCTTGGAATTGGAGGCTGACTGCATGTGTTCTCATCTGGCCTCTATAACCACTAGATGAGTGACCTTGGGAAAATTATGCAACATTTCTATGTTTCAACTTCCTTATCTGCAAAATGGGGATAATAACTGTATCCTCCAGTTGTTGGGAGGATTAAATGAATCATTATATGAAAGTGCTTAGAACCTGGTACATACCAACCACTCTGTTTGCTTTTATCATATAGCCATTGCTTGCCTGGATTGCTGAATCAGCCTTTTAAGTGATCTCCTGGCTGTAAATTTTAATCTACTCAAGTCCCTTTTCCAAAATGAAGCCAACGGAATCTTTTTTAAATTTAACATATGATTATGCCTTTTTTTGCAATTCCCTTAAGTGACATTTTATTATTTTTATGATGTTGAGATTTCTTAACATGAACTTTACTTGGGCCCTCAGTACCTTTTCAGCTCTCTGTCTACCTACTGTGTTCCTCCTAGACATTCAACCCATTCCCTCTAATACATCTTGCTGACTCTAGACTACCCTTTACCTCCTCTTGCTTGGCCAAATCTTATTCACATATTAATTGCCACTAGAATGTGTATGTGAGCAGGAGAAAGATCTGGAAAGAACTATTAATATGATAGGAAGCAAGTAAAGAAAATTTATCAGGGAGAAGGAACAAACTGTATCAAATGCAGATGAGAAATGAGACTGATCACTGGATTGATTTAGCAACATTATTTCTTCAATAACTCACTAAAGGAGTCATTAATATTTTTAAAGTTAGAATTTTTTGTATTATAGTAGGTTTTTCAAAGCAGAATTTACACCCCTTATTTATATTTATTTTAGAAATTTTACATTATAATAAAACTATATGTAACAATGAATTCCAAAATGCAGTACTACCAATCAAGAATAGTCTCTGCATTGGGGAACCTAGGGTCGATAACAAGCAGGAAAAAAAAAGATGAGTTCAAATTATTTCAAATACCATCATATAGTAAAAGGTAATCATTGGCTCATAGTGATTTTCTGCCTACACATTTCTTCAGATATGACAAGTACATATCAACCTTTGCTTAACCTTTTGCTCTATTTCTTTACTATAAATGTATTTTATTTCAGAGCACATGTTCTTTTTGTGTTTGGACACTTCTTCTTTGTCCTCTGCAGCAAATCCCAGGACTGTCTCTGCTTTTAAGAGAAAAAAATGCATTATCTGACAGCAGAGTTTTTATTTTTATATGTCAAGCAAAATGAAATGATTGTAAAAATCCAATCATTACCATTAATAGAATAATATTCATGTAATGGATATTTAAAGGGCTATATTGTAAGAAGTATTTGTAGAGTTTGTGGTCAAAGAGACCAAATAACTATGGTTAATGTTTTTTCTGCTTACTATAATTCCTTATTATAAGAATATTTAATAGGAGACAATGATCAAGTGTTCAAATATAGCTAATTCTGAATAGACCAAATATAGAGTTATAAAATTTTAGAAAATTTCATTTCTTGCTCTTCTTTCTCTAAGTAGCATCAGCCAAATTTCTCTGATCTGAAAAATTATATATTTATATATGATAATTATAAATATATATGTATATAATTATATATATAAACAATGTACTTTTTTAAAAATGTGAAATATATCCCCATGCTGGTTAATAGTTCTGCTTTTGATCATAGTCTATAATTATAAACAATATTATCCTTGACAAATCAAGCTATGTGTTCACTAGTTATAACAAACATCTTTTCAGGGGTGCCTGGGTGGCTCAGTTGGTTAAACAACTGACTGGCTTGGGTCATGATCGCACAGCTTATGGGATCAAGCCCCGCATCAGGCTCTGTGATGACAGCTTGGAGACTGGAGTCTGCTTTGGATTCTGTGTCTTCTCTCTCTGCTCCTCCTCCACTCATACTCTGTGTGTGTGTCTCTCTCTCTAAAAAAAGAAATGAACATTAAAAAATTTTTTTAAATGTTTTCAGTCATTGTCTCAGTTCATTGGTTTTGTTGATATGGAAACTAATAAAAATCAAGCAAATAGAAATATATCATATGGCTTGTTTTGGGGAATGCATATATAATAGAACTTAATATCTAAGAATTTAAACATGGCTAAAATATAATCTCTACTTGTCCATCTCTTTACTACTGTTGAAACCAAACCATTTAAGAGAGGGATCTACTAAAATCTATCTTTAAAATTTTCTAAGAAAAGCAGTGTGCAGGTCCCCCAGTTAAAAGCCATCCATTCCATCTTCTCTCTAACCCACTTCTCCTACTGTGATTTAATTCTTTCTTTCTTGACCTTTACTCAGAGGAAACAGATAAAGTAAGAAATAACTGCTTACTGCCACCCATTCAATATCCCTGAAATGTATTTTGGCTTGTGACCTTTAAATTATGGGGATAAATAAAATGAATCACATCTCTTCTTATAGACCTGATCTGTGGGTCAAGATATGTTTGCTTTTCATCTGTATGAAAATGCTTTAGGCTGTGATTGCCATGGAATAGGTGAGGTCAGGTGAAGAATGGGCCGTTGCCTGTTGAGTCGGGCAGGAGACAAAATGATCATCTGAAATGGAAAAGTTAAGAAGTGGGAGATTATTTGTGAGAGAGACAGTAATTGCTGATGGTCACTTGCCCTCTGTGGGTGGGAGGAAGGGTGTGAGGACAGCATGAAGACCCCTGGGCAGGACACTAGGAGCTTCCTGGTGACAGGGTGACAGAGCTGTGAGAATAGGGCTTAAAGCTTAATAAAATGCCTCAGAAGTCCCATGACATTTTATCTCCCACTAAGAAAGGATTTTGAGTAAGCACCATTTTAACATTGAGGATGATTTTCCCAATGAAAACTCACAGGCACTTTTTCAACCACCAATGATTTTTGTTTGATGAATTGAGTTGTATTTTTACTTTCAAAAAATGTGTTTCTTAAAGCCTGATGGTATTTACAGAGATATAAAAGTTGAGAATCTAACCAAGGTTATCTGCTGTTTGAAATCAAGCATGATAATGTTTTCCTGTAAAATCCCTAGATCATTAACATTGCTTTAGTCAACCTTTAATAAGAAATGCATGCCAGTAAGATGAAAATTAATTTACAGTTGAATGCTTTACTTTTGGAGACAACTTGCCTGATTGAAGCCCAGCATATTCTAAGCACATATTCTAAGCCTGCTGCCTTTTCTTGGCTGCAGATATCGATGAGTGTGGGACTGGGAGGCACAGCTGTGCCAATGATACCATTTGCTTTAATCTGGATGGCGGGTACGACTGTCGGTGCCCTCATGGAAAGAACTGCACAGGGGACTGTGTCCATGATGGAAAAATCAAGCATAATGGTCAGATTTGGGTGTTGGAAAATGACAGGTGCTCTGTCTGTTCATGTCAGGTCGGTATAAATAAATTTTAATCATTTTTATTGGGATATAGTTTGCATATATTGTAAGTGGACAGCTTGATGAGCTTCGAAGAATGCATACATCTACTTCACCACTATCACACTTGGTGTTAAAGGACATCTTCACCCACTCATAGTGTCATCTCTGTCCTTTCTCAGTTAGTCTCATACCCTCAGCCCAAAAGAAACGCTGATTTTGGTCACAGTAGTTAGATTTGTTTATTCTAGAACCCTATGTAGCAAGTAGTACATATAGAACATACTCTTTTTTGGCTTCTTTCTCTCAGTATTGTGTTTTTCGAAATTGATATATATAAATCAGTAATCGAAACGCCACAATTTATTTATTCACATGTTCATAAAACTTTGTTGCTAACTTTGCAAGTGCTTTCACAGTAACAATACTATATTTGAATGAATCAATGGATGAGACCAAAATGGACATACTATGGCCTATATGTGAGAACTATCTATTTGAATTATGTTTCAGTTTTAGAGGAATGTTCTACCTTATTACCCAGTTGATAATATAGATTTATATTAGAGTTAGATAAATAATATTATGTGCCAAGGACACAATTATTATGAAAGAAATTGATGAGTTTGTACCAAAACTTAAGGTCTAATATATCCCATGAACTTAACAATAGGTAAAGCTTGTTGATTAAGCACTAAATACAAATACACATGCCCTCACACAAAACAATATTGTAGTAGTCTAATCACTATAGTAATAAACAAGTACATGTATATTTATATATGCATACCCATGTTTATAAAGGCTTAAGGCCTCTGTAGTGGTTACTTCATGCCAGTCACTTCTGGATAATTTCTGGTCACAAACTTGGAAGTTCTCCAGCTTGGGTAATTTCTGGGTTTTAACTACAAAGTTTGGGTAATTTCTGGGTGTTAACTACAAAATGTAACTTTAAATCTCTTACACTGATGTTAGTAGATTGAGAAATGGAGGCTTTTGGGGACTGCTTTCATTTTTCCTTCTCATACAGAATGGATTTGTAATGTGTCGACGGATGGTCTGTGACTGTGAGAATCCCACGGTTGATCTTTTTTGCTGCCCTGAATGTGACCCAAGGCTTAGCAGTCAGTGCCTCCATCAAAATGGGGAAACCTTATACAACAGTGGTGATACCTGGGTCCAGAACTGCCAGCAGTGCCGCTGCCTGGTAAGTTTAGCTACGGGAAGAAGAGGGAAATTTCAGGCCCAGAATCTAACAAGGGAGACAATCTTGCCCTCCCGCTTCCGCCAATACTCAGGTCCTGGCCATGGTGTGGCAGTTACTAACAGTGAGTCTGTTGAGGGTGACAAGATTGCGGGCATGCAGTCAGGACCTGTGAAGGCACATCCTAGACTACATGGCGTGTGCCATGTTGTGTGTGTCTTTCCAGAACTCAGAGGAAGAAAAAACTCTCCCAGCATCCCCAATCCCATCCAGCCTAGGTTTAGTGGCATTCATGAAAAATGTCATTGTTTTGTCCAAATAGAACTTTTGTTAATCCATTTCTATCAGTCATGCTCAGAATTGAAAATGAGACAAAACAAAACAAAAAATGGAAACAAAAACAAAAACACTCACTTTTTTTCCTTCTAAATATTTTTACCATCACTGCTATTCTGGGAGGCACCCTGTTTTACACATGACATGGGTTTGCAATAAGTATTTATTAGAATATTAGAATTGAATTGTATATTTTTATAAAACTTCTTCTAGAAGCAAGAGGTAAAAAAGAAAATGAAGACTTGATCAAGAAAACACCAGTCTTTTTTCATTTGACCAAATTTCTTGTTTCTTTCTGATAGTGTAAATGAAAAGGGAAATTGGTCTATGTATCTTTATAGAAGAAAGTTTCACAGATGCTACTTTTAAAGTCATGACTAGTTTCCTTTCTATTTGTGTGAGGATATTTGGAAGGCAATGCTTTTTTCATTGCTTCCTTTTTATACTTTCAACCCAAAAATCAATTGAAAGAGCAAGGTCAGTTTTCTGTGCCTGAAGGCTGCTTTCATCTCTAAGACGCTGAGATTCAGAATTGTGAAGAAAATAGGACACAGGTGGGAACTACATTTTAAAAAGATCAAATTCACACAATTTTCCCACGTGGGATAAAGAAGACTGAAATCACTTCCTAGTTGTTGTTGTTGTTTTCTCCAAAGTCCCTAAACCGAGAAACATAAATGTGAACAAAGAAAACCTGACAGATTCCCTTCATATTTCAGTTTATTTTCTTGTAAATGGACAAAATTTTCTTTATGCAGAAGGGAATGAGTGAGAAGGTGGGGAGGAGATTTAAAAAATGGAAAAAGCACCTAACATGCCAACATTCGAATAAAACCCTCTTCCATAGTAAATAAGATTTCTTTGTCAGAGAAAAGACGGGAGCTTGTTTTAAGAGAAAGGGCAGTTGCTATTGTTCATTGTTGTTCTTGTTGAATCCTTGAGCGCTCATAAAATCCAGCTGCAGTCTAGATCTCAGCACTGATAGGGCTTTTGTAGATTCTCTGCTAGATTCACGGCTAAGAAGGTGTGAGTGTAAATACCCATCAGATGAACGGAGTACTTAGTAAACACCGTGCTCCCTCTCTCCCGGCCTGCCTCCATGCCCTCCCTTCCTCTCCCTCTGCTCTTGCACATCTGCTTTCTTTACAGCAAGGGGAAGTTGACTGCTGGCCTCTGCCTTGCCCAGAAGTGGAGTGTGAGTTCAGCGTCCTCCCAGAGAACGAGTGCTGCCGGCGCTGTGTCACTGACCCTTGCCAGGCCGATACCATCCGTAATGACATCACCAAAACCTGCCTGGATGAGATGAACGTGGTTCGCTTTACTGGGTCCTCTTGGATCAAACATGGCACTGAGTGTACTCTCTGCCAGTGCAAGGTAAACCCTGTTAAATTCAAATAGGGAGCCCTTGGCCAGCTGTTCCCAGGGCTCCTCGATATTACTGTGTTAACCTGGCCAATGGGAAGCATTTTATTTTTCCAATTTATTGCTCAGAGGTGGGAGGAGCTTTCAGAGCTGGCATTCAGCTTTATTAGTGCCAAGGCTAACTGCCCTGTGCATCCTCAAAGCACATTCAGAAAGAAGGAGGTGCATCCAGAATGATCAGTTATTTATGTCATCAGAAAAGAAAGAACCTACTTAAATTGCCCTAAGGTATCTAACTGTACACATCTTTTTTAAAAATTTGCAACACAAACTTCATGTTTCTCCTTTCATGATGGAAGACAATATTATTTTATTGATTTTTATCTGGTCCTTTTATGAGGTCTGTAAGATATATTGACAAAGTAAATATATTACATTTTCCAAAGTGAAAATCAATATGGAAAAAATGGGCATATTTCTTGGTTTGTTGTGGTCAGTTGCATTAGGTTAAAAAATTTAAGATCTGTTGTTTACTACATTTTATTCCTGCAGTTGGAAAAAAATCATTATAAAGATTTTTCTTTTTCTCATAGGAGAATAGGGCATGTGTATTTTACTTCAATGAGAACAAAAATACAGATAATTTAGACAGTATATAGAGTTCATAGATAACTGGTAAAGTTGAAAACATTCTACTTGATTATTGTTCCTACAAATATTTGGCTTAGTGGTCACTCTATTTCATAGTCATCCTTTTTGAATCAACACTAAAACCAAGTAAATAATCTGAAGGCTTAACAATAATACAAGAAAGCAAAGATTCAGATTTTTTCCAGCTTGGCATAGTCAGATAGCTATAACTACAATGCTTTTTAAAGTGAACACTTCCATTAATTTTTTTTCAGTAGAGCAATTTATTTCCAATTCACTTAACACAAATTCTTACCAGAGTGGCTTGACGTAACAGGACAAAGAAATATAAAATGCTTTAAGCTTTGAGATAGTATTATCTATTTCAAACCAAAATTTCTATCTCTTTCAATCAGTGTAATTTTTGTCAATCAAGCAAAGCTTTTTGAGTGAACATTTAATGCAGTTTTCTGAAAGTGCATTAGCAAATTTGAAAGTTACTGCTACCGCTACTAAAAGTGACTAATGTATATTCAGTGTTGCTTTAATATACATTTAATCTGAGTACATTTAGCAGTGCATATCTAGAAACTTTAGCATTAATAACCAACAGGGAAATACTTTCTGACATTTAATTATCAATTAAAGTTAAGTCCCTTTACATTCTTATCTAAGACTACTGTTCCGAGAAGTGACAGCAAAAATATGTACCAGGTAATAGGATGAAAAACACACCAAATATAGCTCACATAGATCCTTCCAATAAGAAACATGAATTCAGTAACAGAAAACATGAGAGTGTTTTCTGAGTGAAGAGCATGAACAAGCTCGTCATTTGCTGCCGTATAAACAACTAGCAGGATTTGGGCGCTCATGATAGGAATATATTTCAGAAAATGTATTTTAGATTAGTTTCACTTTTTGACAAATAAATACTGATTCTCAGAAGTTGCTATGTGATGCTATTTCCATTTTCCCTTATTAAATATGAGTTATAAAAATATGCTCCATTTTACCAAATTTATTCCAAATATAAATTTTTATTATGTGTATTTTGTGTTATTTTAAAAATAAAATATATGCAAAACAGGCTCCAGATATTGCATTGGAGGTGAGTGCTTTTCACAATTTGGGGCTTTCATAACACCATTTTTACTTATTATCTCCCTGTCCTTTCCCTCTATGAGTTATTTGAATATTTTAGTCATTAATGACAAATTGTGCTGGTATTATGCTGGTGCCAGGATTGTAATGATAAGCAAAAGAGACACAACTATTCCTGGAAATTATTACCTAACACCTTATTTTCTCGAGCTATGCCATCCAATATTGTAGTCCATAGCCAACTGTGGCTATTTAAATTAATTAAAATTAGATAAAACTAAAACTTCACTTTCTCAGTCACACTGGCCATGTTACAAGTGCTCAATAGCTACATGTGGCTAGTGGCTGTCATATTAGACAACACATATAAAAACTGTTTCTGTCATCACAGAACTTCTGTTGGACAGCACTTGTCTAGAGGCGAAGAATGCAGTGTCTAGAGTAAGGATACTTGGATTCAAAACCTGGTCAACCACACCAGCAATGTGACCTCAAGGGATGTTCATTAATCTCTCTGTGGCTCGGTTTGCTCACCTGACAAATAAGAGAAATAATAGTACCTACCCAGGGATAATATTAGTACCTATTTGAGACAGTTACTATAAGATTAAGTGAGAAGATCCATAAAAATGTTTCCTACGCATTTCTTTTTTTTTGTTTTTTTTTGTTTTGTTTTTTTTTAATAGTTTATTGTCAAATTGGTTTCCATACAACACCCAGTGCTCTTCCCCATAAGTGCCCTCCACCATCACCACCCCCTCTCTTCTCCCTCCCCCTCCCCCTTCAACCCTCAGTTCATTTTCAGCATTCAACAGTCTCTCAAGTTTTGCGTCCCTCTC
>NC_043709.1:68456367-68473589 GCF_006229205.1 Suricata suricatta
TCCTATGTATCAGCACTCCTGTATCCCTTGGGTAAATCCCTAGCAGTGCTATTGCTGGGTCATAAGGGAGTTCTATGGATAGTTTTTTTCATACACATTCAGAGTAAACATTCAATGTTAGCTATTATTGTTGGTGGTAGAGTAAATAGATAGGAATCAAGTTATGAAACACATAAAGACGACATTTGATACTGTGATGGATGCTCTGGAGAGGTGCACTGTGCTGAAAGACTGTACAACATGTGTACCAAATGACATTGAAGATAATATCTGAAGAGTTAGGAGTTGGCGAAGGGTGATTTTTTAAAGATGCCTTTTTATTAAAGATGTGTTGTTTTAATTTGCTTAGGTAAAAAAAAAAATTCCGGGGCACCTGGGTGGCTCAGTTGGTTAAGTGTCCGACTTTGGCTCAGGTCATGATCTCATGTTCATGGGTTTGAGCCCCGTGTCGGACTCTGTGCTGACAGCTCGGAGCCTGGAGCCTGCTTCCAATTCTGTATCCCCACCTCTCTCTGACCCTCCCCTGCTCGCGCTGTCTCTCTCTGTCTCTCAAAAATAAATAAAAAACATTAAAAAATTTTTTTAATTCCTCCCTTCAGAAGTTAAACTCTCAAGTCAAAAATGAATTACTAAGGTTGCTTTTCCTAAATCTAAGAGAGACAATGAACCCTTTGATGAGTCAGAGTATTTTCAGGTAGTTCTGCTTTGAGCTTCAAACAATAAAGAAGGATGTGTCCAGTTGAGAAATAAATAGGAAGGGAGGAAGAGTTAGAGGGTCTTTTCCTTTAGTAAATAATTACTGAACAGACTATTTGGAAACTGGAAACCAGGGGGCTACTTTTAATTCCTGGGGAGCCTCTAGATGTAATACAGAAATAATTGAGGTATGAAGAAAATTAGAGTTTTATAAGGATGAAAGTCCTCTAACTTCCTAAACATTACCTTCATCTATCAGAAAGAGGAGACTTAAGGTTTTGTACGTGGACTTCTGTACTAATATTAGAGTAGATAACTAGATCTATCTATGGAAACAAATGCCCCATAAATGAGGTAATTAAAATGAAGATTTTCATGTATGATCAGGAAAGATTTGTAAATCAATAGAGGAAGAAAGGATTATTCTACATATTGGAATATCATATATCAAAACCAATTCTACATGGAAGAAATGTTAGATATTAAAAAGAAAAAGAAAATGTAATAAAATATTAATCAAAACTTGGGAGATGCCTTTTCTAATGTAAAGTGATAAAATATAACTCAAAGGAAATTTAGAGTGTCTATAGACAAAATTAGCAAATTAAGAAGTCACAGAGACTAGAAAAACAGTCTTCCAGAAGATATGATTTATTAAATTAAAAACATACAAAAATTAATAAGAAAATATTTATTTCCCATAAATAAATAAATAAAGAATGAATAAACAATTCACTAAAAAGTGCAGCTATCAAAGAGATTATTCAACCTTTACATAATTAAAACTCTAATGTAAACTAATATAAAGAGTTATTCTTTTCACATACTACAGTAAAAAATATTTCACAATAATTTCCAATGCTGAGAGAGATATAACTGGAATTGTAATTCTTATTTTTAGTGACACTGAAAAACACATGTCAACAGCCATGCATACAGCTCTTTGCCTGTTCTCCATCCCAACTCCAACATCCTTTGTTCTATTAATCCCAGGTCTAAGTATATAACCTATAGAAATAATCTGAAATATGGAAATGCTATGTTCACAATGTTCACCTCAAAATTATTTGTCATATAAAATCAAGGAAGAAACCAAGCTGTCTAAAAATAGACAGTTAAATAAGTTCTAAAACTATATGATTCAATAGGTCCTATTATATTATAATTATGTAATGTAAATAATTATATGATTATATTATTCAGCCATTGAAGTACTGCTTAAAATAAAAACTAAGCTAAAAATATAATATATAGTTTAATTGCAAGAAGGTTGAAAATAAGAGAGTATGAAAATTAATTCTATGAAGATATACTAAATTATTAATGGTAATGGGATTAAATATATATTACTACAATGCATATCTATAATCATAATTTATAAGCAGATTAATATATTAATTATACTGTAAATTATTAATAAATGAATAAAAACTAAATATATTAGATATAAATATATTAAAATATACATATACGGTATATACATATATATAGATACACTACTGAAAATTAAAAGCCAACTCTCTTCTGATCTTTATATTTTTAGTTTAGCACAAAAATAATGACAATGACTTTTTAAAAACTTTTTAAAAATACAGAATAAGTATAGCCTGAAATAACAGGGTGTTAAGGAGGGGCACCTGCACGGCTCAGTTGGCTGAGTGTGCAGCTCTTGATTTTGGCTCAGGTTATGATCTCGAAGTTCATGCTATTAATCCCTACCTCAGGCTCTGCACCGTCAGCACAGAGCCTGCTTGGGATTCTGTATCTCCATTTTCTCTGCTCCTCCTGCACTCTCTCAAAATAAATAAATAAATTTTTTATTTATTTAAATAGTTTTTAATATTTATTTTTTGAGAGACAGACAGAGCACAAGCAGAGGAGGGGCAGAGAGTGGGAGACACAGAATCTGAAGCAGGCTACCTTGTGTTATGACAGCACAAAGCCTGATGCAGGGTTTTAACCCAGGACTGTGAGATCATGATTAGAGTATTAGCCGGTCATTTAACTGACTGAGCCACCCAAGTGCCCCAAAAAATAAACATTTTTTTTAAAACGAGGTGTTAAGGAAACAATATATTCTATAACTAGTTTTCATAGTTCATTATAATAGTAGGTTGTTACTATTCCTAATCAGACTAAGGTTCAATGGATCCTCCTTGATTTTATTTTTATCACTAGAGTGAAATGCATAGTTATTATGTGTGTAATTTGATGAGCCTTATAAATCAAAATATAGAATATTTCCAACACTCTAATGAGTACCTTTATATCCCCTTCTGGGTAATACCTACTTCCCATAGCAAACACCATTTAATTTCATTATAATTGATTTATTTTGCCTTTTAGAAGTTTCATATAAATGGAATCACATGGTATGTACGCTTTTATGTCTTCTTGTGAATTAACCATTTTATCATTATGTAATGCACTCCTTTTCTCTAGCCAGGCTTCTAGACTTGAAGTCAGTTTTTTTTAAGTATTCATTTTGTTTTGACCTATTTTTGACCTATCTATGGTTTTATATTTAAACTTAGTTTAATGTATACTTAGTTCTTATTTTGTTATCCAGTATGACAGTCTCTGTCTTTTAATTGAAGTGTTTAGTCTCTCTACATTTAGTGTAATTTTTGGTATTGGTGGATATAGGGCTACCATTTTGCCATTTGTTTCATTTTTGTTCTATTTTTTATATTCTCGTTCTTCTATTTCTTCCTTTTTATTTTTATATTATTTAAATCGAGTTGTTCTTTTGGATTTTTAACTTTTTATATTATTATTTTAGTTGTTGGTTTAGAGATTACATTGCATAGCATTAACTTATTACAGCATAATAAGATTTACTGTTATACTACTTCACATAAAACATAAGAACTTCAGCATAAAAGAACCCCATCTCCTTTAGCCTTTGAGCCATCATAATCATATATTTTATTACATATACAGCTATGTAAACTATAAACCATAAAGTTCCATGTTATTATATTTGCTTTAATCAGTCAAATATCTTTTAAGGAAATTAAGGGAAAATGCCATATTTCATATTTATCCATACATCCGCAATTTCTAGTGTTCTTCATTCCTTCTCACATGTCTGAGTTTCCATCTGGTGTCACTTCCCTTCAGCTTTAACTTCCTTTAGCATTTTCCATATTGTAGATGTATTGGTAACAGATTCTCTCAACTTACTTTTATCTTAAAATATCTTTATTTTTGAAAGATATTTTTATTAAATATAGCATTCAGGATTCACAGATTTGTTCCCAGCATTTTAAAGGTGATACTCTATTGTTTTCATGATGAGGATTCAGCTATCATTTGTATTTTTATCTAAGATATGTATAAAATGTCTCCCCCGTTTTCTTTCACAATTCTTTCTTTTTTAGAAGTTTGACTGTGACACACTTAGATATGATTCTTGTATCTTTATTCTCTTTGGTGTTTGCTTGGCTTTTTGAGTATCTAAGTTGATTTTTTTTTCCACCAAATTTAAGAAAATTTTGACTATGATTTCTTCAAGTATCTTCAAATATTTTCTCTCCTCCCTCCTATTGTTCTGGGACTGTGATTACTCATATGTTATGTGGCTCAATACTATTCTGAAGGTCACTGAAGCTTTATTTTTATATCAGTCTTTCTTCTCTTTGTTTTAAAGATTGGATAATTTCTATTTGTTGTTTCAAATTTACTTTTTCTTCTGCCATGTCTAATTTGCTGTTAAACCATCCCAAAGAAGTTTTTTATATCAAATATTGAATTTCATTCCAAAATTTCCATTCAATTCCATTTATAGTTTTATTTATCTGCTGAGATTTACCATCTATTTCTTTTTTTTTTTTTACTTCAAACATATTTAAAATAGAACTTTATAGTCTTTGTCTGCTAATTACTCTATCTGGATTGTTTTTGAATTGTTTCTATTCATTACTTTTCCCCTTGATTAAGAGTTACCTTTTCTTACTTTTAGTCACATATCTAATACTTGTTATGGATGATATATGCTAAAGACCGTGTGTTCTGTTAGCTTCCTTTGAAGACTATGTTCTAGCAGGTTGCAAATTACTGGCCACTCATCTTGCACTTCACTTGACACTGGTTAGGTGGGTCTATTCCAGATTTACCCATAGGTCTAGGGTAAGTCTCTTAATCTTGAGACATTGTTTTACTCCCAATCATGGCCCTTTTGGGATTTCAGTGAAAAACCTGAATTTTTTTTTTTAATAAATCCTTCTTAACTTAGGAGGACACAGATTTTAAATACTGCTACCCACAGTAAGCAGCATTTGGAATCTCTGCCCAAGATCTTTCAGCCTTCAAGCGGCAACTGATTATCTCTTTAGTCTCTTCTGTAATTCAAAGACTTTTAATTTGAGTAGAGATTATATATGCTGATTCACTCCCTCCTTTCTAGCTATTTTCCTCTGAATTTACAACCCCTCTGGCAGCCCTAAAAGTTGTCCTCTGATGTCTGGGGCCTATCAGATTGTGTCTTTCTGCTTGAGTTCCGGTTAGCCTAAGCTGCACAGACCACAGAGTGTCGTAAGGGGAAATGCCAAGTAAAAATAAATCTCACACGATACATTTCCCTTCTTTCACAGATTGAAACCTCTCCAGTGTCTGCCTGTTTTTGGTCACTATCTATTCCTTTCAAATGGTTGTTTTTTATATTTTGTCCACACCGTTTATAGTTACCTGTCGGCTCCAGTGGGATATTTTATTACTCATTCATGTATGAACTATGTTTCCCTAATTGAGGAGCTTCCAATGATATATGATTTGTGGAGCATTTATCTTGTTATAACTGAAAATATTGATATGGATAAGAAAACATTCCTGGAAGATTTTGGAAAATATACAGTCCCTTCCTAAAACATACTCATGGGAACCATAATGATTTTTCCACCCACAGGGTTCTAATGCTAGCTTCACATACTCATTGGTAGAAAGCTCCAGAAATTCCCTCAAAAGCCATACAACTTGAGGAACTAATGCTCTCAGGAACTGGTATATCCCTCGTTTCATTGGTTCACTGGACTGGGGAAGACCATGCAATGGTTATGAGCATGATAATGAAGCTTTAAAATGCCACTAGAGATCCAAAAGATGTTGAGATTTCCTCTTACTGTCAGAATAAGAAGTCTGCTTAATAAAAATTAGGAACAGAAGAGGATTAACTTAAATTGATAATACTGTTCTTGGAAATAGACTAGTTTTTTCCTCATTTGGTGTGATTCAACATAATTTATAGTATCAAAATCTTTTCTAAGTTTTATCTTATAGAACAGACACTTTTGATTTTATCATAATAAAGTATAATACATTTTTAAATCATCTAAAGTCGTTTATCTGAGAGGAAATATGAAATGGCGGGTGGGTTTTAGAGTCAGAGTAACCTGAGCTTTAATCCCAGCTGTACCATTCATTAGCTGTGTGATTCTGGACATGATATTTAATCTTTCTGGTCTTCAGTTTCTGAATCTAGGAAGTGTGACTATTAATAGTGACCCATTGGGAATGGTATGAGGTTGAAACCAGATAATGTATTTGAAGTGCCTGCAAAGTGGCTGACACAGAGTATGCACTCAAGAAGGAGACGGATATTATCATCTGATGATTGTAACAATATTAACAGGATTATCATTATTAGTTAGCTGGCTGAAGAAAGAGTGTGCAAGGAATCAAAAGAGTGAGATTTTTTTTGTAATACACTGTATTATTTTGGTATTTTATTACAGAAACTAATTATGCATATCTGCCCCTTCCCTGTTTTTCCTACTTTCTCTCTACACTGTTTTCTTCACAAACTCAAACTTCTCATGCAGACCTTTCTTCAGCCTCTTACCTAAACAAAACTTCACTTCAAGCCTGTACTTCATTCTGTGCTTCCCTGTGCTTTTTGCTCAGTGGATCCACACTCCCCTGAGGTCTTGGCCACCTAATCTAAGTCAATCTCCTGACACCACCTGGTTTATTTCTTTATTTCTAGCACTTTTCACAATTTTTGATTATATGTTTACTTGGCATTTATTAGTTCTCTCCCTCTAAAAAACTGTAAGACCTGCTCTGTGAAAATAGAGACTATGTCTGCTTATTTATCAATATATGTAAGGCTCAATATACTCAATACATATTTGTGAATAAATAAATTAGAGAACAAATATAATCTAAGAAGATGCCATGAGATAAAGCTCGTCTATGATTTGCCACAAATGACTGAGCACCATCGGTTCTGCAATGACAGGCATGAGAAGTGCCTGGGCTATTGAACAGTAAGGGGCACATAGAGAATAAGCAAACCCCAGTTAGATTTGTGTGCGCCGACCAGCAAGCGTGAGTGTTCCTCATGGCTTAACAGCTCATATCACCCTTTTCTTTCCTTTCTGTTCTTCTCTAGAATGGCCACATCTGTTGCTCAGTGGATCCACAGTGCCTTCAGGAGCTGTGAAGTTAACTGTCTCACGGGAGATTTCTGTTTAAAGAATGTTCTTTCATTAAAAAGACCAAAAAAAAAAAAAAGTTAAAACTTAAAGAGGATGATTGGTGGGCAGCTAAGTGCAGCTTTGTTAACAGCTGAGTGAACATTCAATTATGAAATTTGTGAAGCTTGAGAAACTCACTAAAAGAAAATTCTTGGGGCAAAATGAGACCAGAATTCTCTTCTACTGCGTCTGACATCACTGTGGTGGAAGAATGGGTGTGGGACACGCAGCATGACATCATGACCCCTGGATATAAAGCCTGAGTCCATCAGAGCTTTGGAAGCCTCCAGCTTCACTGGTGCAGAAAATTTTTCTCTAGATCAGAATCTTCACGAATCAGTTAGGTTCCTCACTGCAAAAAAATAAAATAAAATGTAAGGCAGTGAATGAATTATATTTTCAGAAGCAAAGCAAAGAAGCTATAACGTGTTATGTACAGTATACACTCTGAAAAGAAATCTGAAACAAGTTATTGTAATGATAAAAATAATGCACAGGCATGGTTACTTAATATTTTCTAACAGGAAAAGTCATCCCTATTTCCCTGTTTTACTGCACTTAATATTATTTGGTTGGATTTGTTCAGTATAAGCTCGTTCTTGTGCAAAATTAAATAAATATTTCTCTTACCTTATAACACGTCTGAGTGTCATGCTTAATGTGTTCCTGTTTCCCACAGATGCTTCAACATACAAACTGCTTCCTAGTTCTGATGAAAAACTCCCACATGCGATTTCCAAACGGAAAGGTGATTTTCACTAAATTATATGTCTAAGTGGAAGGTGTGATGGATACCTTCATTCTGCCTCTCTAGATGCAATCGCCTTTTCTACTCTCTCTGTATCCTGGCAGCTGATCTGTGTAGACTATATTAACAGGTTCCCTGGAGACCTCTGGTAGGATCTGAGAAAGAGGTAAACTTGGGGTTTTTCATTCTGCTGGCCCCCTTCCTGCCAGGTCACTACCATGATTAGCGGTGTCACCTCACTAAAGGCTACGTCTCCTGACACGTGGCCCCTCTGACTAGCTACCCTTTCCAAGTTCCAATAACTTCTATTTGCTTTCTCCAGCTTAGGGATAGCAACAACTGGCTGTTTTGTCCTCAGGAGGTAACTGCCCTATTTCTTGTTGATTTCCCTATTTCCTGTCACATCTTTATGAATCGTCCCTTTGTTAAACTCTCTTTAATTAGCCAGCTTGTGTGTGCCATCTGTTTTCTGCCGGGCTCTGAATGATGCACATAAAGAAGGGAGAACGTAAGGATTGGGGATGTCTTCAAGAATTGGTCCTTCACATTCTGAAATAAAAAATCAAGGAATCCCAATGTTAGGAGGGACTATGACATTACGTGTTAAATCTGTTGATACATTGGAGAATCTCAGGAGGAAAAAGTAAACAGCTTCATGGCCCAATAGAAGACACATAATCCAATATTTGCCTATTCATATGTTTTGCATTAGGGTGAGAAACAAATACAAAATTATCAAGTTAAATTTTAGCTGCATAGAGACCTTTTTTTCTTTACAGTAGAAAATGGAAATGGACAGGATATGACCACCCCAAGCTACAGAAATGGTAAAGTGGCTTTTCACTGTCCCTTCACCATTGCTATAAAACAATCTTACATTGGCTGAGCTGAAGGATAATTTATAAATGTCTTAATACTTAAGCGTGTATAATATTTATTGAATGTGTAAATTCAAGTATCTCTCTATATTCCCTAGATTTATCATAAATTATTTTTTCTGCTGCATTTTTATATTTAACTTAATATTTCAACAGAGCACAGGTGTATTTTTTTCTGCTATTATTTACTATGGTAAATAGCAATTTAGTTTCCAAGAAGGTATTAATTTTGAAGTTATTTCCATGTGATTTTTTTCTTTAAATACATCTTGGATTTCATATTATATCTTCCTGAAAAATATTTTTTATTTGCATTAATGAGGAGAGTAAGAAATAGTGTGTGCGTGGAGATGTGTGTATGTACATATATATACATACCGTCTTGATCCATGTACTCATAGATGTTCATAATTTGGATATTTTATGGCTTTTGTTAGAGGAAGAAGAAGCAAGACGGGAATTGCATATTCCCAATTTGTTGTAAACCTTTGTAGGGCTCTGAGCATTTTGGTGGTTTTGTAGAAACTGGTTTCTATAGACTGCTAAATGAAAGAAAACTCTTATAACATTGAAATGAGGGAAAAAATAAGATTATGTTCTCCCAGGACTACTAGAGCAATGAATGTGTTCGGATTGAATTTTTTCCCTTCAAGGTTTATACTGTAAAAAATAGATCCCTGGAGAAATACTGTTTACCCTGACAAGCAGTAATCAATTGCTTCTTAAGAACTTTGTTCTTTGAAAAAGAGGGGGTTAATGCCCTATTTCTTCCTCTGGAGATAACTGGCAAAATGCCATAGTTGAATTATACCAACATTATGGGAAAGTGAGAGCTAAGAAGCATGAACTTAATTTGGGGGCACTTGGTTCTTTTAAGAGCATCTCTTGTTGACAATCCATGTTTTACATTTCCTATATTTTCTTTTTTCTGAAAAGAAAAGCACAAGAATATTTAAATGTGATTCTTTGGTAATGTATGGCAATCCATATCATTTATCTCCCTTTTAAAAAGACTGCCATATTGCTTTTTCCCTTTGTCCTGTATGTGGGTAAAGAGTGCCACGGGTTTGTTCAACTCTACCACAATTTCATGGAACTCTTTCATCCTCCCACTAACTTGGTTTTCTATAGCCAAAGTTGAAACTCTCTATAATTGCCTTTAAAAAAATGAACAATATATCAAAGCTCTAAAACAGAGATCAATACTCTTGAGTATAAGAGTAGCAGAAGTTATTCATTTGAACAAAGCTGCGGTTACATGTGCTAAATAAAAAATCAGTTTCAGTTCACTAAGCATCAGCTCATGTATCAAAGCTCCATGTTGCTGACTAGTTTGGAGCCCCTCTGAAGGTCAGCAGGTTCCAGAGACCTGTGCATGGCCACAGTCCTGTTAATCTAGCCTTAAGCATTGTTGAGACCAACTTTTCTTTAGAACAAAACATTTCAGTTTTATTCTTTCACATGTAGAGGGTTGGTGGTACAATAGTAAATTGATCTCAGAGAGATTCCTGCCAAAAGGATACCTGAAGGCACTAAGTGAATGCTTATGCTCTGTACATACATTATCCATGGAGGTACCTGGACACTCACCCTCTGCAGTCCCTTTGTTGCTGTGAAGTTGGCTCATCGTGTTCTTACTGACCTCTCATTATTGATGCACTGTTCTCTGCCCTAGAATTCAATATCTTCCATAAAGGGATTGCCAGCTCCTTGCAGAGTAATTGCGCTTACTTAACAGGCCTGCAGGAAAAGGGCAGGCGTGCCTTGAGCTGGTGGCTCTGGATCTGTGATGAAATAAAGTGACAAGGAAGAGAACCACTGGAGTTTTGAATAAAATAATCTGAGCTGCAATTTCCCATGTACACCATGTATTTGCCAGGAGACCAGGACAACTTCCTTCAAACCTTTGGTCCTTGTACCGAGATTAAGTCGTTGTTTGTAGAGATTGCTTCCATGGCAGATTCTGAAATTCTTTATTTTGAATGACAAATGGCATAACATGTTATCATCACTGCCAAATGACGGCCTTTAAAACATGCTCTCCCATTCATCTCCCGTGGTAGGCGCTTAAAAAACACTTTGGAATGAGTGTGACTATATGTAGAAGCAGAAACGATACCAAGCTTAATTTTGAGTAATTTTCTTTCTCTTTTACAAAACCTAGCTATAAATCGAGAAAAAAGAAAAATAGAAAATAGAATTTTCTTAAAAAATGTATAAAGAATCCAGGAATAAGTCTACCAAAAGAGATGCGTGGCCTTATGGGGAAAATATAAACCCACATTGAGCAAATCGTTTTGGAGGCCCTAGCGCACCTCAGACGCTGTTCTCGGCACTGTATGAAGCGCCTACACTATGAGCCGCGCTCACGGGAACCGTCGGAGTAATGCAGAGCGGGAGCATCCAAGTTCCGCAGTGAATGAAGTAGATACAGAACACAAGCATTCGTGGATGCGCTGCCTTCTTAGGGAGTTCATGTTATAAGGGGGAGGAGAGAAACTTCACAAATACAAAGATGCTATGTCAGGTGGGGATGAGTGCTAGGAAGAAAAAGTAAGCTGGGCTGAGGCTGTTATGTGGACAGGAGTGACAGATAGGGTGTGTAGGAAGTCCTCACTTGGTAAAGTGACCTTGGAGCAAATACCTGAATGAAGTGAGGGGATGAGCCGCCTATGTTTCTAGAGGGAGAGAATTACAGAGAGAAAAATGTGTGAACAGGTCTGAGATGGGAGCATGCTACTATGGGTCTTGAAGAGCAAGCAAGCTGAGACATAAAGAAGACGGGATCAAGGAGTAGTTGGTGACCATGTCACATAGGCCCTCCCAGGCCAAGGCTAGAGGTTTACATTCCATTCTTAGTAAGATGGGAGCCATGAGAGGCTTTTGATCATAACTGTAACATAATCGGGCTGACGATTAAAAGGATCACATTTACTCTTACGTGGAGAATAGACGGGAGTTGCAGGAAGGGTGAGATGTGGGGAGTACGGAGGCAGAAGGTGTATTCATACTGCAGAATGTCAGACAACGTGATAATGACTTAGACAAGGCTGGTAACAAGGGTGAAAAGTGAGAACCAATGGAATTTAACATTAAAGAAGATCCAACTAAATAAAAATAAAGATAGGAAGATTAAATATCTTTTAGAGAGCAATTGTCCCCAGTAACTCTTTTTTTAAATTTTATTTTGAGAGACACAGAAACAGCATGAGTCAGGGAGTGGGCGGAGAGAGGAAGAGAGAGAAAATCCCAAGCAGGCTCCGTGCTGTCAGCGCAGAGCCCAGTGTGGGCTTCAAGCCCACATGAGGTGATGAGATCACGACCTGAACTGAAACCAAGAGTCAGATACTTAGCCCACTGAGCCACTCAGGTGCTCCTCCCCAGTAGTTCTAATAAGAAAAAAAAAATTTTTTTTAATTGTTCTTTTAAGGTGATCCTATCCAAGAATATTTCAAAGAACTGTATCTGAGGTCATGATCTCACTGTTCAGGAGATCGAGCTCCTCTTCGGGCTCTGCACTGACAGTGGGAGGCCTGCTGGGGATTCTCTTCTCTCTCTCCCTCACTGCCCCTCCCCCGCTCTCTCTCTTTCTCTCAAAATAAATAAATAAGCACTGAAGACAGGAAAGACTTGTTCTACAATATACCGAGATGATATAAAGCTGTAGCAATTAAGAATACTGTCACAGAAATAAACAAGATAGACCACAGATTGATGCATATAATAGCATCAAGATCTCAGAAAACATCCAAGACATATGTGGATACTTGACATGTGACAGAGGTGACACTGAAGAGGTGGGCCTGTGGAAGCTGGTTATGGAAAAACAAAAACATAGCCTTGTTTCATATGAATTAACCTCACATATATTAAAGACCTAAATATAAAAAATATTTATATGTAAATATATATATGACGTAAATATAAGTATACAAACTTATAAAGAAATTTTAGAATGCTTTTTGACCTCAGAATACTTTAAAATAGACTCAAAAGTCATATATCATAAAATTATAGTTAAATTCTACTATATGAAATTGATGAAAAGACAGGCCACAAGCTTGAAAAATATTTACATTATATATAACTATAAATGACTGCTAACCAGAACAGGCACACACACACACATACTCACACCTAAAAAAGAAGAAAAGTGCAGGGGAGCCTGGTCGCTCAGTCGGTTAAGAGTCCAACTTCGGCTCAGGTCATGATCTCATGGTCTGTGAGTTTGAGCCCTGCATCAGGCTCTGTGTTAACAGCTCAGAGCCTGAAGCCTTCTTCAGATTCTGTGTCTCCCTTCCTCTCTCTCTCTCTTTCAAAAATAAATACACTTTTACACATTTTAACAAAGAAGAAAAGGGCAAAGTATCCAAAGAAAAATGAGCAAAAGACATACATGTGTATTTCACGAGAAAACCCAAAAATGACTAGTAAACGTCAAAATTTTCTTGGGCTCCCAGTATGCAGGTAAGTTTATATTAAAACCATAATGACAAAATTGAATTAAAAATTAATGAAGTTTAAAAGCAGGATGACACCAATTTGGGGCGGGGTTGTGGAACAACAAGAACTCTACCACAGCAGTAGTGGTATCGTACATCACACACACCTCCAATCCACTCCGGAGGGCAGGTTTGCGACACCTGAAGTTGAGGAGGTGCACCCCTCATGACCCAGCGTGTACTCTTAAGTATGTGATCGAGAGCGGCACGGTCCAAAGCGGTAGCCACCCGTCATTTGTGGCCATTTGAATGTAAATTAATCAAATGAAATGAAATTAAAATTCAGTTCCTCAGTTGCCTGAGCAACCGTGACTACTGGCTTGTCTACTATACTGGACAGCACAGTGATAGTTCTGTCATTACAGGAAGTTCCATTGGAATGGCACTGATCTATAGCAATTTTCATACACGTATACAAGGAGACGTGTAAAAGGTACTCATAGTAGCATTATTTGTAATAATGAAATTCTAGAAACTACTCAAACGTCAATCCATAGGATCACTGATAAACAAAATGTGGAATGTTTTTTATATTTTGGAATCCTCTAGAACATGAAAATGAGTAAGAACTACATATAGCAACATGGATGAATCTCAGAAACAATGTTTAGGGGAAAAAATCAAGATGTGAGATATATACATACAATACAGTGTTTGTATAAAATTTTAAGATGTGCAAAACTTTGTAGTATGTATGAATATATTTATGCAAGTAAGTATTTCAAAGTTCATGGGAATGATAGACATTGAATGAGGACAGTGGCTCTCTCGGAGAGGTAGAAGAGAAGTGGTGAGTACCCAGGATGTGTAATTGTGTTGGTAATACCTGTTTAACATTTTATTCTGTATATTTCAAATATTTCAAATGTTGTTGTCTATTGCTGACATTCAGGTAAATGAATTCACAAATAGATTAAATTAAATAGAATTTACATTTCTATTCCCCAAACTAAGCCAGTTAGTTTTTGACCAATATGTATAGAAGTCACAAGATTTGTGGAAGCTAGGCTTTAGACCATTATATACAGTAATAATGCCCAAAATGTTTCTATTTCTAATAATTTATTTGAATAGACAATATTTCTCCTTTAAACACAAATAGTAAAAGAAAAGAAAAGACATCACCGTGATCTCCCCACTGTTTTGATTTTATTTGTTCTTGGCTCACATGCTTACATACTTTACATTGTTGCTGTCATGGTATCATTTTTATTTCTGCCTTTGCAAAGCATTTATTGTGAACAATTTTTATATTATTAAATGTTCATAAAATTTTAATGATCTGTAAATGTTTCATTGATCTGTTGGAAATGTAGTTTATTTCCTTCCAACTTTTTTTATTATTATAGATGCTGCTACAATTCATATCATGTAAGTTATCCTTAGACTATGTTATCAAGAATAGAGTTAACAAAGCAAGTTATGAACAATTCTAATGATGTGGTTTAGCTTGTTTTTTAGCTTGCCTGAAATCTGTACCAATGAACAATGCCACTCACAAAGTATAGGATTATTTTTAAAATAGTCTCTTGTATATTACCAATTTAAGTCCTCCACTATTTTTTTATAGATGTAAAATGGTGCACTACTGTTTTAACCTGAATTTATTTAAATAACTGTAAGGTTAAATTTATGGAGGTATTGTCATTTGTTCCTTATGTTCTTTCTTATAAGTCAAAATTAGGTAGTCATGTTTAACTGTTAGAAATCCTTTCACATGGTTTTGCCAATGTCTTCTTCCATATATTATTTTTAGTTCATTTATTTTTATTTCCTAATTTTTTAAGTTTGTTTTTTTGAGAGAGTGAAAGAGAAAATGTGAGCAGAGGAGGGGCAGAGAAAGAGACAGACAGAATCCCAAGCAGGTTCATCAATGTCAGAGCAGAACCTGATATAGGGTTCAAACTAATGAACTATGAGATCATGACCTGTGCCAAAATCAAGAGTTGGACACTTAACTGACTGAACCAACCAGGTGCCCCTATTTTAATTTTATTATACAAATTTTTAATATGTATCATAGGTGGTTGCATCATGTTCAACCATGATGATTATAATGCGATTAGCTCCTTGTACACACCCAGAAATGGGACACACACACCTGCAGAAACCATGCGTTCCATTTTTGAAATTCTCTACTTGAGTTCTTCTTACCATCAGTTGAGATCTATTTTCCTTAAGTTGCAACTTCATTTATGTCATGTTGGTCATAGATCTACTCATTGAGCCACACTGACAAGCTCCTCTTCAAATATCTTTCTAGAACCCTCCACTTCCAGTATTACATTTCTCCAGTTCATTCAGTCTGTCCTCAGAAAAGATAAAGATCTGAGTTGTTCTCTTCTAAATGTTCTCCAGTTGTTCATATTGCCTTACATGTGTCACACCCAATACCAAATACCATATTTAAGGAGAAAGTTCTTTAGCCAAAGACATACTTGATTAAGAAGCTGTGAATATAAACTAGGACTCCTTCACTGGACTTTATCTTACAAAGAAGAATAACAATTTTCTCCCAAATTCACCAAGTGATGTCTTCTGATATATTTGAAATTCACAAAAACTTTAAAATGCTAAGAGAACATTTATATTCAAATTGTATTCTCCCGAATGTGTTTACAAAATCATAGTTCTAACAGCATATTCAATGCTGTGTAAAATCGGATTCTATTTGGTGGTATATTACTATTCCATAAAGAATCGACTAGTATGTATTTTCTACTTCAAATTGAATTTTTCTAGTAATTTGGGCTTTTCATCTAGAGTAAATACATTTCTCAGTGCAGGACTTTGTGCATCATCTCAGCATTCTAAATGATACGCCAGAGGAAGATAACTTTGCCTTGCTATGAATAAAACAACTTGATTTTATTTCAGTAATTTGAATCATTTCAACTGTAAAACCAAGCCAACAGAAACAGAACTGCATCACTTTGGTTAAATTCTTACTTGACATAGAGCAGGATTCGGTAGCACACTTCATTGAGTGGCGATTAACAATAAAGACAGAAGTACTGTAATTGACACATTTAACCCATGTTTTCTAAACAATTAGTTTTTTAGTAGAGGTTAAAGTCTGGGATTGTGATGCCTCCCGTTTTGGTTTTCTTCTTCAATATTACTTTGGCTATTCGGGGTCTTTTGTGGTTCCATACAAATTTGAGAATAGTTTGTTCTAGCTTTGAGAAGAATGCTGGTGCAATTTTGATGGGGATTGCATTGAATGTGTAGATTGCTTTGGGTAGTAATGACATTTTCACAATGTTTATTCTTCCAATCCATGAACAGGGAATGTTTTTCCATTTCTTGATGTCTTCTACAATCTCTTTCATAAGTTTTCTATAGTTTTCATCATATAGGTCTTTTACATCCTTGGTTAGGTTTACTCCTAGGTATTTGATAGTTTTTCATGCAATCGTGAATGGGATCAGTTTCTTGATTTCTCTTTCGGCTGCTTCATTTTTGGTGTATAAGAATGCAACTGATTTCTGTGCATTGATTTTGTACCCTGCAACTTCACTGAATTCATTGATAAGTTCTAGAAGGCTTCTGGTGGAGTCAGTTGGGTTTTCCACATAGAGTATCATGTCATCTGCGAAAAGTGGAAGTTTGACTTCTTCTTTGCCAATTCTGATGCCTTTGATTTCCTTTTGTTGTCTGATTGCTGATGCTAGGACTTCCAGCAGTATGTTAAACAGCAGTGGTGAGAGTGGACATCCCTGTCGTGTTCCTGATCTCAGGGGGAAAGCTCTCAGTTTTCCCCATTGAGGATGATATTGGCTGTGGGCTTTTCATAAACTGCTTTTATAATGTTTAGGTAAGTTCCTTCTATTCCGACTTTCTCAAGGGTTTTTATTAAGAAAGGGTGCTGTATTTTGTGAAATGCCTTTTCTGCATCTATCGACAGGATCATATGGTTTTT
>NC_043709.1:68473689-68519800 GCF_006229205.1 Suricata suricatta
AAATTAGGTGATTAACTAGTTGTTACTTAACCTTCTAATTTCTGTATAAGTCTAATTACATGAAATAGAAGTGGGGGTTTTGATTTTTTACTTTGCTTTTCTGTTTGGAGTGTCATTGTAACTACTGTAGTGTAAATGATGGAACATAAATGCATATGTTAAAAAGTAAATAAATAAACAGAAGGAAAAACAACAACAACAACAACAACAACAAAAAACATTAGTTTTTATTCTGTTGGTGACATATGGTAACCAACCCAGAGTTTTGTTTTATCTTCTTTCTTTTTTCTTTATGGAAAATTGCTTCTTTTTTTGAAGTTTATCAAACATGAACTGTTTTATGTGTTACTTTATCCATTTTTTAAACATTAATTTAAAAAAGAAGGCCCTCTCCATGCGATTACTCTGTTTGGTGACATCACTTTGTCATTATTCTGAGGGGAAAAACCAAGCAAGCAGGTCTGCTCCAAGCCTTACACTGCGGTTCACTGCTTGTTGTAGTGTGGTGCCAGGACCAGGTCACAGGGATGAGACTAAGCATGGAAGCCACAAGACGGGTGGAAGCGTCTTAGCTGGCAGCCTCTCCTCCTTTTAAGAATTTTTTCTAAATGTTTATTTATTTTTGAAAGAGAGAGAGCTTGAGCAGGGAAGGAACAGAGAGAGAGAGGCAGACAGAGGATCCAAAGTGGATTCTGTGCTGACAGCGGAGCGCCCGATGCAGGGCTCCAACCGTGAGATCATGACCTGAGCCAAAGTGTTCTCAACTGACTGAGCCACCCAGCTCCCCCTTGTCCTCCTTTCTTTGTTTTGTTTTTAAAGTCTTCCTTTTATATGCTTTATTTCCATCATGTAGAATAGCTTTCACTTACTCTTCTTAATAAACCACATTTGCCTGCAAAAATTTAGATCAGGTGCTAAATCCTTAGTCTCTTAATCCATTTCCAGTAAGATATTCTCATCTACCTCCTCCTACTCCTGATTTCCTTGCACTTACATTACCTTGATCATCCTACTGAAGGTACCTGAAGGCAGGATTCAAGTTTTACTCATCGTTTAACTTCCACACAGTGCAGTGGCTGGTGTAGAATAGAATCTCTATTAATAATCTTGATGCTCTAGATTTTTTTCAGCTTTATTGAGGTATAACAGACAAATAAAACTTTAATATATTTGAAGTGACATCAGTATGATTCAAATATATGTGCACATATACACATACAGTAAAAGGATTCATGCCATCTGGTTAATTACACATTCATCATTACAGTAATGTAAAATAATATATATTACTATATTAACAATATAATATATATATTTGGTGAGAACATTTAAGTCCTACTCTCTTAGCAAATTTCAATTACACATTATAGTATCACCAAGTATGGTCACCATGTTATACATTAGATCCTCAGACCTGATTCATCTTATAGCTGAAAGTCTGTACCCTTTTACCTACCTCTCCCTATTTCCTACTCCTTAGCCCTGGCAACCACTTTTCTAATCTCTAAGAGTTTGACATTTTTAATGTTATATTCTACATATTAATGATACCATGCATATTTATCATTCCCTAGCTGGCTTATTTCACTTAGCATAATGCCCTCAAGGTCCATCCATGTTGTCACATGTCAGGATTGCCTTTCTCATGGCTGAGACATCTATATAGATATAGATGTAATATCTTCTCTATCCATTCATCCATTGACAGACCCATAGACTGTTTCCATATTTTGGTTATTGTGCTGCAGTGAACTGTTTTCTTTGCTGTAGAGAAGTTTTTTAGTTTGATAAGTCAAACTACAGCCTTTGTCATTGATGCCAAATTCAAAAGTCATTGCCAAGACCAACGTCAAGGCATTTGCCTCCTATGTTTTTTTCTGGGAGCTTTATAGTTTCTAGTTTTAAATATAAGACTGTACTGCATTTTGAGTTAATTTTTGTGTATGGTACAAGATAGAGTCCAGTACCATTTATTGAAGAGACTTTCCTTTCCTCATTGTATATTTTTGGCTGATAGAATATAACTACATATATATATATATGGGTTTATTCCTGGGCTCTGTTTTCTGTTCCATTAATCTACATGTCTGTTTTTATGCCTCTACCATACTATTTGGATTACTATAGCTTTATAATATATTTTGAAATCAGGAAGTATGATGTTTCCAATTCTTTCTCAAGATTGCTTTGGCTATTGGTTCCATATCATATTAGAATTGTTTGTTCTATTTCTGTAAAAAATGCCATTGGAATTGTCATAGAAATTGCATTGAATCTGTACACTGCTTTGGGTAGTATGGACATTTTAACAATGTTAATTTTTCCAATCCATAAGCATGGAATATCTTTCCATTTATATGCATCTTTTTCAATTTCTTAACATCTTAGAGCTTTCAGTAGACAAGTCTTTCATCTCCTTGGCAAAATACATTCCTAGTATTTTATTCTTTTTGATGCAATTCCAAGTAATATTATTTTCTTAACTAGTCTTTCTGATAGTTCATTGTTAGTGTATAAAAACAGAATTGATTTTTGTATATTGATTTTGTATCCAGCAGTTTTCTGATTTCATTTATTAGTTCTAAAAGTTTTTGGTAGAGTTGTTGGAGTTTATAGATAATACCATTTCATCTGCAGAAAAAAACTTTTACTTTTTCCTTTCCAACTTAAATATCGTTTATTTCTTTTTTGCCTGCTTGCTCTGGCTAGGCCTCCGATACTATGTTGAATAAAAGTGGCAAGAATGGACACCTTGGTTTATTTCCTGATCCATAGGAAATGTTTTCAGCTTTTCATCCTTATGTTAAAGGATGTTAGCTGTGGTCCTTTCTGGTCTTCATTACATTGAGATACATTCCTTCTATATCCAGTTTGTTGAAAAATTTTATTATGAATGGACGTTGAATTTTGTCATATGCTTTCTCTGCATCATTTGACATGATCATATGATTTTTATCCGTCTTTTATTAAGGTAGGATGTCACATTGATAAATTTGTGTATGTTGAACTGTCTTTTGCTTCCCTGGGGAAAACAAATCCCACCTGATCATGGTGTATGGCCCTTTTAATGTACTGTCCAATTTGGTTTTGCTGATACTGTGTTGAGTATTTTTGCATCTATGTTCATCAGGGATATTAGCCTGCAATTCTCTTTTCTGCACCATGCTTGTCTGATTTCTGTGTCAGGACAGTGCTGGCTTCATAAAATGAGAAGCATTCCTCCCTCTATGTTTTGGAAGAGTTTGGGAAGGACTGACATTAAGTTTTTGAATATTTGGTAGAAATCACCAGTGAAGCCATCTGCTTCCTGATGTTTTCCTTTTTGGAGAGGTTTTGGGTGCTCCTACATCTGTTATTAACTGTTTCTTTCTTTGCTACAGTTTTGTGAGACATATAAATGCAAGCCACTTTGGCTATCAGAGCTAGGCAATCCAGGAGCCTGTCACTTGAATGCTAGCTGCCAAAGCTGGGCACCAGACATGTGGATAAGCTCCTTCCAGGGAGATACTGGCATCTTGGAAGGGTCCCAAGGATGAGAGCAGGGGAGAGCATAGAAGGTGTCCACAGACTTCTCTGGCCTCTGGGGAGGATCACAGTCCTCCCCTACAGGAATGCTAAATTAGACACCTGACTCTTTAAGGAGAAGCTTTTGAAGTACACAAAGAGTTCTCTTTCAGGGAAAGAATGGGAGAAGGGCATTTCTGTCTGCCTCCTCTCTGCTGAGCCCTGGGAAAATAGCTGGTTAAGACCTGTTTCTTGGGACACCTGGGTGGCTCAGTCGGTTAAGCATCCAACTCTTGATTTCAGCTCAGGTCATGATCTCACCATTTGTGGCTTTGAGCTCCATGCCAGGCTCTGTGCTGGCAACTCTGAGCCTGCTTGGGACTCTCTCCTCTCTCTGTCCTCCCTCACTGTGCTTTATCTCTCAAAAATGAATAAAGAAACTTAAAAAAAAAAAAAAAGACCTGTTTCTTTGCTGCAGTCCTGTGGGGACACGTGAATGTCCTCCCCATTGGCTTTCATAGTCAGATCTAGGCATCTGTCCCTGGGTGGAGCCACATGTGTGCAAGCTCCTTCAAGGGGTACATGGACAATTTGGGGGTGAGCTTAAGGGATAGGACAGGGGTGGTATCTACTGTTTTTTTTCTGGTCTCAAGAGAGGACTACTAGTCAACCCCTAGATACCTGTTAAATTAGAAGCCTGACCCTGAAGCAGCAGCTTTTAACAAATGCAAATAGGCCTCTTTCATGGAAGAGCTGGGAGAAGGGCGATTTTTGCCTGCTCCCTCTGCTGTGAGCTTTGGGAATACAGCCTTAGTGAGTCCCTTTGAGAGTGTTTCTTTGTTTGCCATAGTCTTGTGTGTTTTGAAAGACATAAGTCATAATGTCCATGAATGCTTGGTGTTTGGGGGACTCACGCTTCAGGTGGGAGTCTTAAAGGTTGGGGTGCTTGATGTGCAGACAATCCCTTTGCTCCTTGAGGAGGAGCTGGGAATTGGGAATTCCCTCTCAAATGCCATGGATGTGTCTCAGCCTTTCGCAGCTGCTTCAATGTGCGTGCTGCAGATGGAGGACTGGCTCGGCTCTTTTCTGGGTTTCTTTTAGAAGGAGCCGCTCCGTGTTTAGCTGAAGATTTGTTGTGCCCATGGAAAGAGGTGAATTCAGGAGGTTCCTGTCTCTCCATCTTGGACCTGATTCTGCCCAAAGCTGACTTCTCACTCAGGCCTTAGACTAAAGGAGAGAAAAGAAGTTTTAGCTCACTTGGGGTCCAGAAGTTCGAACAAAAGTGGGTTTAAATCCAAAGCCTCACCTAAGGGCCAGAAAATAAATATTTTAGGCACACATTCTCTGTTGTAACCACTCAAGTCTGCTGCTATAGACCTAATATATAAATACAGAGCATATATTCTACAGCGTAATACAAAATGAATGAACGGTCCCAATAAAATTACATTGGCAGAAGTCAACGGCAGGCCATTTTTGGACCACTGGCCACAGTGTCAACTTCTGCCCTAAGTTATAAATATGGGGCACTCTCCAATAGTAATATACATAGCCTTTTGGGTACTGCAAATTTTGTTGCCCCAAACAGACTTATTTTTCTTTTTTTTATATGTAAACATAGAGGAGATTCATGATCAAAATCCCAAAAGCAGTTTAAGAAATCCAGACCCAGATTTGCAAAACCCTGAATCTACCTGTAGCCATGCTGCCTACCCCAGTGAGGCTTGCCCCCTTCTTCCCTTAGCCCCCAAACATTCTGCCTGTTCACCCTAAACCTATTAAAGTTGAGGGACCATATCCACAGAAACGCCTACGCCTTTCTAAGATCTACAAGTTTCTTGCTGCTGCACATGTTAAGACCTTGAGTCTCCAGAAACGGATTCACCAGGCGTAAAACAGCCAACCAAACCCAGCACCTAGGATTTTCTTTCCTTACTTGACATTTAGAGAAAAGTGAGTACATTTTCCTTAATCCCTGGAGCTGCATAGAGTTGCCACTTAAGAACCCAGGGAGACCAACTCCGATATCTTCTATTGTCCTGGAAGCATAACTATGCTCTCTTGTAAAATGGAGTTAACAATATTGCCTACTTTATAAAGCTTTTGTGAGGATTCATGCTTATTCATGACTACTTAGTACAGTATTCAACACAATGTAAGTATGTATTAAGTATTGCCTATTTTTTGTAATATTATTATTCTCCAAAGAGGCTGGTAAAAAAGCATCAGTAATTTTTTTTTTAGTTTTACAAAAACCCCACTAACAGCAGCCTAATATCACTAGTTTGCTACCAGTTAGCCTGCTGAATTTTCTTCCCAAGAGATATTCATTTATTCTGATCCCAAAATGAGTCAATCCTTTCCCATTAGCCAATATATGTCATACTCCCTACACTTCTCTTCCAGAACCCACTGCATGCATACATTATTATTCAAGCACATACATTTTCCTTCAGAGCCTTGAGGCAGGTGCAAAATCTAGCTTACCAGGACGCTGGGAAGTCTAGTCTGTCCTGGCTCGTCTGGATACATTACAGCTGTATCAGAGCGGGGTCTCATGGGTGCTTCTTTAGCCAAAGCCCTGTGAAAAAACATGAGGCATCGGTTCAAACAAGTTTGGGAAAGACTGCAAAGCAACCTGGTATCTACCCACCAAAACTGTAGGAGAGGAATAGATTTCGATTTCATAAAGTCGAAAATAGAAACAGCATCAGAATTCACCTCCTTTGTAGCAAATGAAAGTATATGTGTGTATATATACATATATATGTACACATACATATACATACAGATATATACATACAGATATTTATATCCCATACCAATAGCAAACTCTAAGCAAATTTTGCCTACTTAGGTCCACTCCATCCCACCGTCCTCTAACGTGGCCCGTTCTCTATCTACCTGGGACAATACTGGGCCGCAAGCCTTTAGGCAATTCAAAGAAGTGCCAGCTTTTGCAGGCATCTGTTTTTTGGTCTCTATCCTTAAAGATATCTGAGTAATTGTGGTTGTTAGAGGAGTATCAAGACCAGTTATCCAAAATTCTCTGAAATGTTCTGAAAGATCTGAAAGTTGTAAAAAAAAAAAAAAAAGATAAACCAAGTATATGTAGGACCTGAGCTCACACCCCTGCACTGTCATTTAGTAACTAAATTTTGGTGAGGCTCACTTTCTTAAAATGAGTCTATATCCTTTAAAAAAAAGTTTTATTTCTTTATTTTGAAAGAGAGAGAGAGCACAAGAGCAGGAGAGGAGCAGAGAGAGGGAAAGAGAGAGAATCCCAGGCAGGCTCCGCCCTGCAGGCAAGGAGCCCCATGTGGGGTTCCAGCTCACTGAGATCGTGACCTGGGTGGCCGTGAGGACCACCCAAGCCTCCCCAAAATGGGTGTGTATGCTAACACGTAGTCACTTCTTCTTTTTCTTATTTATTTATTTTTTCCCCAAAGAACAGCTCTTAGCCCCACTTCCAGGGCCCGCGGACCCCTCCTGCGAAGGAGGGGGTCTGCCCACACACGACCATAGCCACACAGGTGGCCCCTAGGCTGGGAAGAAGGGCCGTGGTGGGGCCGTCCAATACCCCCCCCCCCTTCCAAGGTATGCCCCTCTCCAATGACCAGCAAATGCTTTCTCACTTTGGCGACGACCCCACCAAATATCTACAAATATGATCAGAGACCAAGTTTGGGGGGTTGGGGCGGGGGGACTGCGGCCTGCAAACACGTTGCGTCCTGAGCGCTGGCAGCGGGACTGGAGGCCCAGCCCCCGAAGCTCGTCCTGCTGGCTACGCTGGTCAAAATCTTGCAGAGCGCATGTGTGTTGGTTGGAAGACCAGGCATTTCCGGCAGGAGCAAATAAAGCAGCGGAAGCACCACGCTCAAGCTCACAGACAAACCGTAGGCCGCAGGTGGCCCAGCGCGCTGTCACTGGCTCCACCCACAGCCCAGCGCACAGACCGCAGGTAACGCAAGGCCTGCCCCACACAGGGGACAGGTGTGCGGCCTGCACCCGCTCCGCCTACAACCACCGCCAGCCAGCGGTGACCGAGGGGCCCCTGGAAAGGGAAACAGCACCCGAAGGACGACCTGCAGCGCTCCAGCGGCACCATGAGGGCCAGGGGCCACACGCTGCCACGGGGACAAGATGCAGGGTGGAGGCAGGGCTTTTCCCGCCGCAGGGAAGGCCACGCGCAGCCACAGCCAAGAGGTGAGGGTGGCCCCTGCATCAGAGGGCAGGAGGGCTGGTTCCGGCCAGAGTCTGCCTACCCCACCACCCCCTCCACGTGCAACCGAGAGGAAGAGGAGGGACGAGGGACGCTCTGCTGAGCCCGAAGAGCCGTTTCTTTGGCCATGCATGTCCCCTCTGTGGTCTGACCAGTCCTGGAGAGAGAAAGGTCACCACACCGATGGGTACACATGGTGAGTTCTTATTGACAATAATATCTTACAGGCAAGATTGTCCAGGACACGAGGTAGGTAGTAGGTAGGTAGGTAGTTACGTAGGCATTTAGTCACTGAGACTAGTGACTTCGGGAAATAAAACCAAAGAAAGTTCAGCATAGAAATGAATACACAGCTAATCCTGCTATAAATGTGTTTGTGAGTTTCAAAACAAAACCAGAGGAACCTAAAAGTTATTCCTAACTCTTAAACCAACTCCCAGGGTTACAGTGAAGATGACAAACAACGCAAGGAAAAAGTGACAGCTCCCACTTTTTGAGTAGCCACTCCCCCTCCTGGGGGCCTGGTCAACTCATGCTGTGGTGCTCTTGGGAGGGACAAGGTGACCTGATTTTCTGTCTCTGCCACCTTCTGGACTGTACAATTAATTGGCCATCCGTGGACTGGACTTTACTTGATCGATCCTAGCCACAGGAGAACCTGAGGCCCAGTTCTCTGGAACTTTCCATCTAGTGACTCTTACTCCTCTTCTGGATCTAATTTTTGGTCTACTTATTCCTAAATTGTTTAAATGCCTCTCTTATACCTAAATTCCTGTGTCTTCCCTTGTAGTATTTTCTTTAGGTTTGGAACCTTAAGTTTTTCATTCAGATCTCCTCCCAAAGACGAGAGTCTGAATGACTGTTTAGATAACTGCTCCATGAATGGGAAATAAAACTTCATTGTTCTAAGCCGCTGAGATTTTAAGTTGTCTGCTGCATCACTTAGCCCAATAATGCCTACATTTTCCAGTAGAAACAAGACTGTGGTTTATCAGTAGGAAGGTGGTCAGCGGACTGAAAATCAAGAAAGAGACATTTGCAGAAAACTGTTGCCAGCAATAATTTGGTAGGCAGACCACGTGCTTATTGATAGGTAGCTCTAGTGAAACACGTCAGAAAACAATGTTAGTCGTGTTAGTAGTAGTTAGTGTATCCTCACCGGTGTTGTCTGCATTTGGCAGGGTATTATAAGAAAGAAATGAGCCTAGGAGAGTTGTCCATGTTGCAAGCCGAAATGAGAGAGAATAGAAAAAAAATCTTAAAATGTGGGCCATTAAAGGGTTGGAAATGTCTGCAACCTCTAAGTCCTAAACAGTAAGTGATGTGGTTGAGAAGGGCTTTGAGTAACCAAAAAACCTCTGTTGAACAAAGTGACTAAGTCTTTCAGCAAACATCACGTTAATAGCCATTTTTAGCCATCATTAAATTAAGAGGGGGGGAATGGAGGAATTAGACAATAAAATCAAGCTGATTTGAGATCAATGTCTAGAAAGGATCTTTAAATTTTTTTTAATGTTTTTTATTTATTTTTGAGAAACAAAGAGAGACAGTGCGAGTAGGGGAGGGTCAGAGAGAGAGAAGGAGATACAGAATCTGAAGCAGGCTCCAGGCTCTGAGCTAGCTGTCAGCCCAGAGCCCAAAGCGGGACTTGAACCCAGAACCCATGAGATCATGGCCTGAGCCAAACCTGGACGCTTAACTGACTAAGCCACCCAGGCGCCCCTGAAAAGCATCTTTAGTTGTGGTGATAGGCACATGGTACTTATTGCAAGGAAATAAATTTGAAGCATCGTTCATGAGAAAATTGCATGGCACATAAAACTATACGGGTGCTCCAAGGGGGCTTGTAATTAGAAAGCATTAAAATAATCTTTAGAAAGGCAGTGGGCTGTCAAAGCTCTGTATCCCCAAGGAAGGCACAACACACTTCAGCTGTGCCAAGGAGGGTACGAGATAAGGAAGAACCTTGCGAAGGGTAGAGTGAAGAGACCATGGGGAATAATGTGCAAGAGTTCCTTACAGAGAGCTGACTCAGGCAGGAGTCAAGATTCTTCTCCTGTTCTCAGACTGGGACCCTTCTCCAGGTTTGTACAGCTGGATTAGCCCCGACCAGTCATTGTTGTATCTCCCTTTGTACTCTTTCCAAATGGAACTGTTTGTAAGGATGGATGTCAGGGACAGATACTAAGTTCATAGGTTACAGGACTATGAAGGACCCTGAAGAAATATATATCACAGGTCAAAGGGCATGCATTACCTGAGACCCCGGACTTTGAACTGGAGTTTAGAAGTGAGTATAAGCTATGTGTGGAGAAAGAGGATAAAATAAAAATTTGGTTACTGGAAAGAGAAGGCTACAGTAGAAATGTTCACCGATATCCACGTTCCCTGTCTTGGACACACAGAAGAACCCTTTTTTCAGCCTGATTAGATATGACCAGGTAATTGAGTTCTAGCTAATAGAATGTGGCCAGAAATAAAGTAGTCTAGCACGAGGCACACCCCACACAACCTCTTGCAGTAGAGGAATCTGAGAACCTAGAAGAAAGTTAGGAAACCATAGCCTATAGGTCAAATCTGGCTCACTACCCACTTTTGTACAAGCCAGGAGCCCAAATGGCTGTACATTTTATGGTTATTTAAAAAGCAGGATAAGAATATTTCACAGCAGTTAAAACTATATAAAATTTGAAACAAAATGTCATAAATAAAGTTTTACTGGAACACATTCACAATTCACACTCATTTACATATCATCTGGACCTGCTTTTGCATTTCAGCATCAGAGTTGTATAGGTGCACCAGAGACGGGGTGTGTGCGTGTGTGTGTGTGTGTGTGTGCGCGTGTGTGGCCCTCTTACTGCTGCGCCCTGGTGACTCAGCACGCTGTACGTTGCAGTGATGCAGTTATGCAGTCATAACTGGCTAGTATTTGGAGGATTGTGCATATCATTGTCCTGTGGCATTTTATTTTTTTTACTTTTAGTGCATATTCATTAAGTCAAAACAGGAAATGAAAAGTGAACTTCATATGGTGCACTTTGAAGGCCAAACATAGTGTGGATTATTTTATTATCAAATTAGGTGGCAAAGTGTTGTGTTTTTTTGTACAATAACCTTCTAGCTGTGGTAGTCAAAATAATACCCCCCTCCTCCAAGGACATCCACATCGTCATTCCTTGAACCTGTGAATGTGCCCTTACATGTCAACAAGGTTTTTATAAATGCTATGAAATTAAGGGTCTTGAGATGGAGAGAGTTTACAAATTTAAAGTAGACACAGAACTTACAAATATTTAGGTTAATGGCATTTTGTTCCATCAAATGAAGAGCACAGGAGTCTGAATAAATCCTGTCACAAAAACAGTAAGACCCACTGGAACCAGCTTTGGGACTCCGGGTTTAACACCCCAACTAACCGCAGTCTTCAGTTTGTGACTGCTACCTTGTATCCCAGTGGATGGTTTGTTTGTTTTGTTTTTGTAAATATATGCACACACCAGCAGGTCGTGGGCCCAGGAGGAGTCCCTGGAGATGCACCGGTGTAAGCAAAATGGGTCACTGTAAGTCTTTGACAGAGTATACTAATCTGCTCCAGGAGTTTTGTTTATAAAAGTGTTAAAGACAAAAATAAAGATGAGCCCACAACTTAACCCAATTCTATTTTCTGCACATTGCAGTTTTGGCTTTTATTTAACACTGACTATATAATACTCTACTACTACCATATGTTTACGACCCAAAAAGGCATATTTTTTTTTACTGTAGTATTTGTAAAGAGGGATTTAAAATGCTTTTAAAAAAAAACCAAAACAACACAGCAGTTGAGCTCAGTGCATTTTATATAATATGCTGAGGTTTACCTGTCCTACTACAAATAACTTCTCAATTCCCAGCCTGAACCATAAATGCAATTAGAAATCAATGGACAGAAGCGAAAAACCTGGTAAAACATAAATTTGTTGTCTAAAGAAATAAGATTGTTTCCCTGGCAATACAGTATTCTTTCAGTGGACAAACCACCTAGTGCAAAGTAATAATTTACTTTGTATCCACACAAATATTGAAACACCATTAGAAACACTTCCCCTTTTATAAAGAGGTTTATGCCAACATGACATAAAATGGCCCTTTGTACTAGGAACATAAGAGATATTTTAAACTGTTTCATTTAAAATCCTGTAACCACAGACCTGTAGTTCTGTTGGGTTCAGAATACCTTTCCAGAAGACATTGGGTCCTGATGTTATTACAGTGGTCCTTATTTAAAGAGGAAGCAGGACAGTCAAAGTCGGAGTAAGAAATGGATGATGGAAACAGAAGTTGGATTGATAGGACATGTGGCTGGGGACCATGAGCTGAGGAATTCAGGAATCCTGCAGAGGCGAGGAATGCAGGGAAATGGGTCGTCCCCTACATCTTGAAGAAGGACCACAGCCCCATCAACACCTGGCTTTTAGTTCAGGAGGACTCTGTGTAACTTTCTAACTTCCAGAAATATAGGATACTGAACTTGTGTTATCTTAAATCACTGAGTTTGTGGTATTTTGTTATAGCAGCAAAAGGAAACTAATGCAGTGTGCATTGATATTTCCAGACAATAACTATTACCAGACAATTAAAATACTTCCAGCTGACAGGAAAGCAATGTCTAGAAAGTTAGGAAAATTTAAAACAAAATGTCTTATCACAGCATGGACTTTCTTCATAAAAGTAAAACGAACAAAAAACAATGAGGCAGTAACCTACCGAAGTCAGTTTCCCAGGGGCCCATTTGCTGGCCAAGCAAAGAAAGGTACTTACTGAGGTAGTTAACAAAATTGTGTTGGAGAAGCTACAGAAATGTATCTAGAGAAAATGAATTCAAAACTCTTACTCTTCTGATGAGAATACTTGAATTGTGGAGGATATTGGGAACATCATTGCTAGATGACTGTAAAAAGCTATCTGAGTTCTTGATGAGTAAATGTTATCTACACTACTCAGTTGTTTACTTGATGCCAAATTTAAAATTACTGAATCATCTGAATGGAGCCCCTACAGGTGAATGAGGCACTGAGGAAACACAACCTGAAGTAGAATCTGCTAAGATGTATTATACCTGATGATGGCAAAAATATGTGCGGGGCAGAGAAAGGCTTAGTTGACACATTCACAAAAGTAGTGAAAAAATAAGGTATTTAAAGTGTATGGTTGTTCATTATATTATTCAAGAGCAGAGATTCTGTAGGAAATATTTGAATCTGTCATGTGCTATTGAAACAGAAGTGCCAACAATGTACTTCAGTTGATCTCACAGATGTATTCATAATCAGTTCCATGAATTTTTACAAAGAACAGAAGCTGGATATCCTGACTTGCCCTACTGCCGCAGTTTGATGGGTTAGCAATGTAGTATTTTATTAGTCAAAGTGGAAATTTTTCTGAAGAAAAAAACTGTACTCAGCCACTGTTATCAAATACTGAATAACTTTGGAAATCAGCTTTTTCCATAGTACTGGTAATATTTAGCGAATTCAACCTAAAATTTCAAGGCAAAATAGCACTTATATGTGGAAAACATACTGCATAGTCATTTCCATAACAATGTTCTTTGAGTCACAAGTGATGTCAAGCTGTTTCATTTACTTCCTGTGCTATACTTTAATTATTTAAATGTTTGTTTATTTTTGAGAGAGAGACAGAATGTGAGCAGGGGAGGGGAAGAGAGAGAGGGAGACACAGAATCTGAAGCAGGCTCCACGCTCTGAGTTGTCAGCACAGAGCCCGATGCAGGGCTCGAATCCATAAACTGTGAGATCATGACCTGAGCCAAAGTCAGATGCTTAACCAACTGAGTCACCCAGGCACCCCAGCCTATGCTGTAAATTTAGAACAAAACCCAGGGGTGCCTGGGTGGCTCAGTCGGTTAAGCATCCGGCTTCAGCTCAGGTCATGATCTCACGGTTCGTGGGTTCAAGCCCCACATCGGGCTCTGTGCTGACAACTAGCTCAGAGCCTGGAGCCTGCTTCAGATTCTGTGTCTCCCTCTCTCTCTGACCCTCCCCTGCTCATGCTGTCTCTCTCTGTCTCTCAAAAATAAATAAAAAAACATTAAAAAATAAAAAATAAATAAAATAAAAAATAAATAAAACAAAACCCAGAATCTCCAATTCCATAGAAATTTTCAGTATATTTTCCCAGCTCAAACAACTGTTCCAACAATGTTTTTTATTTTTTGTGGTATCTTAATGCAAGTACAAAAGAAATTTCCATATTTCAAAATCCATATAATCATTCAATTGAGGAGCTGCCTTCTAACCTTCAATCAGAAGTGATTAGTCTACAATGTAATGACAGGTTAAAAGGCAAGAGAAAAATCTAATAGTATTGTGAAAATGCCTTTTAAGAGAAGAATATGGTAAAATCAAACACTCATGGATTGATATCTGTATTAGCAAAGCTTATCCTTGTGAAAAGATAAAATATGAAAAAAAATCTAGTTATAGATCTGTATTAATTGATAAACTTTTACAACATTATGTTAATAGGGGAACTAATTTTAAGCCTCCATTAAGCAAAAGTATATCTCCCAACAAAATAATTTCATTTTTTAGATCAGTAGACTTGTATTACAAAGAACTGTACATATGTACTTAGTTATTATATCTTGAACTTCACCAAAATAATATTTGCTGAAATTTGTTTTCTCTCATGTTATATAAATATCTAAATAATACCTTTGATTTTTCCTCTTGACTGGCAAATCCTAAAATATTTACTGTCTGTCTCTCTACAGAAAATATTTTCTAACCCTGCTTTGGAAGATGGTGGAGTCATTAGATGCAGGGAGACAGAATTCGTAATCACTAATGTGGAAGGCTTACCACTGAACCCTCAGCTGGATCATGACATGAATGAGAAATTACCCTGTACTGTGGTAAGCCACCAAGATTTGTGAATTGTTTGTTACAGCAGCCGGTGTTACTATGACTAAAATGATCTCTTAATTACATGATTGAGACTCACATTTAAGGGAACCTCAGAAACCGTGAGCACTTCCAGGAAATATTTAAGTCACTTTAGGAAATGGCTACAGCTGCATTATTTTAGCCAAGTAGATCCGCTCAGGGAACTCATCTTTCATTACTCCAGCCAGCGTTGTTTGAGGCACTGTGAGTGAGGTTATATGCAAGGTCAATTTGATGTTTCACTTTGAATTAGAAATTCCCACTTATTTGGAATTGAGCAATTGCATACAGTTAAGTCAATAAATCATCAGAAACCACATGCAATAATTTGTTCAATGGAATTCATTGCACTGATGAAGAAAGTACATGCACTTTTTTGCTGTCCTAAATGAGAAATTTCTCTTAAACTCTTCTGTGCTTGCAAACTAGAAGAGAATAAATTTTGAGGTTTGCATGGGACATTACTTTGAAATGTCCCCAGAGAGAACACTAGGTAAACTCCTGCAATAAAATGCAGCCACCAAACAGTCAATATTTGTCCCAATTACATAAGGAACTGGAGAGAGCAAGACACGGAGAAGAGATTTTTTTTCTTCCATTTGGCATTGCAAAATGAACAATTACCTAAAGTGATCAGCATTTCACTTTCTGATTAGACAGAGTAAAGTCATGTTCATAAGATTAAGTTATATGTAAGCATGGCTTAATATTTATCTTAAAAAATCCCTTATTTAAAAATATTTTCTGAATATGCATAATATAACTGTGTATCTAAGATCGCATCCTGATGGTTCTAATCAGTGTCTCCCACATGTTCCTAAGCTTGAGAATCACTCAGGGTAAGTGCTTTTTAGCATGTCAGTTGTCTGTGCCCAGAAGTTTGATGCATTAGGTATGGTGAAGACCCACGAGTGCACTGTCTTAGATTTACCTCGAAGGTTAAAGAGTATGTTGGAGATTATGAAATGGATCACTCAGCCTCCATTTTGCCTTCTTAGATTCTCTTGCAGTAGGGTTCTGGCTGCAAATTAATTCCACTGTTTAGATGCACTTGCAGAAAATTTGGAAGGCAAAAGGAAAGTAGAAGCCGTCTTTCTGTCTCCATTTCTTTTCTCAAATGTGATTGTGGTCACAGATTTTCTCAGGAATGCTTCAGTGTCCATCATCCAGTTTTTGTGTGTTGAACAGTGGCCGTTTCAGAGGCACTAATGGTGTTCCTTTTTTCTGGCATAGTTCCAGTGATGACCTATTATTCTAGAACTGTTTCTGGAGGCTCAGACAGGAAACTGCTTATATAACTTTCAACTATTTTGTAAGCATTGAATTCTCTGCATCATGTTAGTTTCTGCTATAAAAAACTCAGGAGTAGTTCTGTTTCTTTAACTAAGCTTTGACTAATAAAAAATATGACATCAACAACAGTATTTTGCAGTAAGGGATTCTAGACCAGCATCATTTGTGCCTCTTAGAAACCTGTTTTCTCATCATATAGGGATGTGTTTATGAGAAGATTCATTAATGGTATCAAGATACTATTGAATTTTCTTGGTAGATATTTGGGCAGCAAGTAGAATTGCCCACTTCTACTCAAGTCCACCCTTCCCCATCCCCCCAACTCAACACACACATCAAAGGACCAGGGATCACAGTAAGCTCTTTAATCACTGTTCCTATAGGTGGAGATTAGCTTTAGGCTACAACACAGACCTTTCAGCTAGGGCTGTTCTCATGTGCCGGGTGAAGGAAGAAAGCCATCAGAATATAAACTTCATAAGGGCAGACATTACTGCTTATTTTTTTTTTTCAGTGCCGTATCACATTGACTACACTAGTGCCTGATAATCACTTATAATTATATAAGGAATTCAATAAATAGGCAGTACAGATTTATTGAATAATGAGTTAGTTTAATACAGGTCTAAAGGAATTATTGCTTCTTATCAAGGTGAAGCTTCCAGAGCCTTGTATTGCCTCAGGGCTAGAATGGTATATTAAGGCAAAAAAAAAAAAAAAAAAAAAAGGCTCCAGGGTCTAGAAACAAGCATGAACTCACATAGTCAGGAACTTTGCATACCAACCTAAGTCTCTGAACACAATGATTCTTACCTCTATGCTCTGCCAACTGGGTAGGCCTCTCTGTGACCCTATATGTTGCCTTAGATGTTGCTTTGAGCTAATATTTGTCTACTGCTATTCGCTTGAATTATGTCGCAGAAACAACTCTGCTACCTTCCATCTGAATGCCAAGCCTAGTCTTGCACAGCTTTCGTTTTCCAAGCCCTTTCACAAGTAACTAACTGGGTGCTGAAGTGGAATTTCTGTCTTAGTAATAAGACCAAAATCTTAAGTTACCAAAATCCTCGGCCATGTTTAGAGTCAAGTTATGATTAGGTGACTTAAAATTGAGCCCCAGAGCACTGGGCTACTGTGTACATCCCTCTACGTAAGGTCAAGATTGGCCCCAGAAACGTTGGTAGTGCTGATGAGTGGTAGTGGCCGTCAAGGGGTAAGAGCAAAAGAAGTAGGTTACACAAATCGTGATAAGCTCTGCTATGAGGAAATTTCATTTTTTCCCATCAGCCCCACTCACTGATCCTTAAAATCAAACAAGCGATTCTCAAGGTTTGAGTAGAGGGGAGCTCCGGGACAGGGATCTCCAAGCAGTATTTTGTCTGACTCCATGACTTGTCTCTATCTGCTAGCGTTCCCTCACTTCCGTTTTCATTGCTGCTATTCATTCTTCAGAACTATGATCAAGGGGCGCCTGAGTGGCTCCGTTGGTTCAATGTCCAACTTCGGCTCAGGTCATGACCTCACGGTTTATGAATGTGAGCCCCACATTGGGTTTGCTGCTGTCAGTGCAGAGCCTGCTTTGGAACCTCTGTCCCCCTCTCTCTTCCCCTCCCCTGCTTGCTCTGTTTCTCTTTCTCTCTCTAAAAAATAAATAAGCATTAAAATAAAAAAATAAAACTGTGATCCAATAATAGAAAAAAAACCTTGACTTTATTATCCTTCCACACCATTGACAATGGAATTTTTAAGAATTTCCAATGATTCTAAGGTAGATAAAGTTAAACAACAGCAAAATACAAACAGCATGAAAACTATCTCTTTTCTAAGACTGGTTTATGAACTTACAGAAACTCCTTTTCAGCTGCAGTGCAGGAGTGATTCTCACCTGTCTCTAATATGGCTTCCAGCCCCCATTGATTCTTTCCTATTTCCATGAGACAGATGCCGTCTCTGTTCAGCTTTACTGACAAATTCTCCAGTCTTCTTTTACTCAAAAATATCTTCCATTTTAGTAAATATTGAAGTAGACCTTCTATAATCCAACTTAGTGTTTCTTTTTTTTAAATTTTTTAATGTTTGTTTATTTTTGAGAGACAAAGAGAGCAAGCGAAGGAAGGGCAGAGAGAGAGGGAGACAGCATCTGAAGCAGGCTCCAAGTTCTGAGCTGTCAGCACAGAGCTCAGCTCGGGGCTTGAACTTGGGAACAGTGAGATCATGACCTGAGCCAAAGTCAAACACTCAACTGACTGAGCCACCCAGGCGCCCCCCACCCCCACCAACTTAGTGTTTCTAATCACTAAATTGAAATCACTTAGCCCACATCACAGCAAAAGGCTAGAATTTAGTTTGCTGGTTCAGTTTCCAATCATTGATTTTGGACATCACCCATTGATTTAGTAGGGCAAACATTTGCTGAAATCTTCTCACATGCTGAGCACTGTGCTAGGTCCTAGGCACACAAAGATGAACAGCCACAGACTTTCCAGAAAGCCATCTGCGGTAACATGGACAGTTCTGAAAAACAACTAGAAAACAAGCATGATGGGACTTGAATTGGAAACTGAATTATCAAAGTAATTACTAAATTTGTCAGGCAGTGAGCAAGATGAAGGCTGAAGTTCTGCTCATAGAACAGAGCATTGGATATAGAAAATCACCACGGGTGACATTTAAGAGAGTAATTTTGGTGGGAATGAGCTGTACTGTCTCTGAGAGAGAATTTTTTTTCCTAAGTCAGATTATATCAATTCTGAAAGTACATTTTAGTTGTCAGAAAGACAGGGTTGAGTTAAAGTTTTAAAATATTTTGGGCCATTAGTTTTCTAAACTTTAATTTGTTGCTTCTTTTTAAATTACATGTAAAATTTTCTTTTCTTTTAACAGGGGATACCTATCCTATACTCATGATTTTGACAGTTTTATATTGAATAATTCTTTTATATTTGAGATTAACAGTCCAGAGCCAACATGATTTTAGGTGGTTTATATTTGTTTTAAAAGACTATAACATAGGGGCACCTGGCTGGCTCAGTCAGTTAAGCATCCAGCGTTGGCTCAGGTCACGATCTCCCAGTTCGTGGGTTGGAGCCCTACGTCGGGCTCTGTGCTGACAGCTAGCTCAGATCCTGGAGCCTGCTTTGGATTCTTTGTCTCCCTCTCTCTCTGACCCTCCTCTGCTCACACTATCTCTCTCTGACTCTCAAAAATAAATTTAAAACATTAAAAAAAAATTTTTAAAGACTAACCTATGAAACACTTGACTGTAGGTAAAGTATTTGAAAGTTAAATTTTAATAACATAGATTTTACTGAGCTTCTTTCTAAATTTTAAGAGATCAGAAATGTAGAACCCAATTCATCCTATTAATTTTCATTAAATATTCTCAATACTGTTTAGTATTTTTCTTATTTTCTACAAGAGGCATACATGGTCATTTAAAAAGACATTTTTTATTATTTTTAATTTTTTAATGTTTATTTTTGATTGGGCGTGAGTGGGGGAGGAACAGAGAGAAGGGGGAGAGAGAGACACACACACACAAAGAAGCAGGCTCCAGGTTCTAAGCGGTCAGCACAGAGCCTGATGTGGGGCTCGAACCCATGAACCATGAAATCATGACCTGAGCCGCAGTAAGACTCTTAACTGACCGAGCCACCCAGGCACCCCTAAAAAAGACATTTAAAAATAGCTCTCATAAAATATTCTAACTTAGGGACTACATGTTTCCTCTGCATTCTTCCAACCATAAAACCATTTCATTGTACATGATAAGACAAAGGTGAAGGGTTTTTGTTCCAATTAATTTTGTGAATCCATGCTCTTGTTCCAGTGTCCTTAAAACCTTCACATTTGCTGTCGGTACTTACATGGGTCACTGGAAGAATAATCATGGAAACTACTGAATACTGTTCCCTCGTTTTGATATGAGATTCAGAAAAGAGAACTGATGTACCCAGGGCCACACATACCCTTGGTTTATGGCAAAAACGGGAATAAAATCCAGAATTCTAGGTTCCTATTTTAGGATACTTTTATTATAAGACAGCTGCCTTCTTAATTAGCTATAAAATAATAAAAGGTCACTTTTGAAATAAAAGTTGTAAGTAAAGGATTCTTTATTGTACCCCAGATATTTAAGTATATCTGTGATAAATAATGATATGAAGTTCCAGTTTTGTCATTTAGGATATTTAAGAGAACGTCATTTAAAGTCAGTGTTTGACCTGAGTAATAAGCAGGGTAGCATGTAGTTTTAAGTCAACACAATAATAGTATTTCATTGGAAATCTTTTCAACTAATAAGTATTTTTTGAACACTCCTGCTTGCAGAGCATTGTTCTAGTTTCCAGTGAAAGTGGTTGGGGAGGCTGAAGATGTTTAAAGAGAAGTAAAAGACATGGTCTTTATATTTAAATAAAACCTTCAATGTAGAAGTGGGAGGGAAAACTCCATGAACAAGTAACAGAACTTTATTACTGATACTTTCAGTTTTTTATTTGCCAAAATATAGTGAGAGAGGAAATCATCCCTACCTTCTCTTACTCGGACACCCCAAATCTCGTGCCAGGTATAAATATTAACACCTCGGGCATAAAAACAGTTATAGAATCGGATCACTTTTTACCATTTCCACCATTAAGTAATAAAGAATCTGATTCCATTTTGGGTGTTGGACTGCTTACGGGTTTTGAGCCTGACCATTCCCTTAGTCTTGTGCCCCACAGTGAGGAAAGCCGATGAGAAAGCACCAGGTCCTCCCGCCTTGGACACCAGTGGGAGGTTGAAACCATGTGTGGGAACTCTCCATCGAGCCCCACTTCCTAGGCACCACAGACCTCTAAGTGACTCCTTTTCCTGGTATCGCAGGCTATTTGGGGACCATTTTAGGAGGTCTATCCTGTTCTCTCCAAAAAGCCATGTTATACCGTGTTATATGAATAACAAACCGTTCCCATGCCCTTTTGATGAGTGAGTGTGTGTGTGTGTGTGTGGTCATCAGTCTTGACATCTGAACCAAATTTTGCATGAAGGTGCATCCCCTTTCTCTGGAGTGGCCGTAACACGTTATCATACTGGTTGAAGCTACCGTTAGCTCTTGCCTGAATTGTTGCAATAACCTTGCACGTTACTGGTCTCCCAACTTCAGCTCTTCCTTCACTTTTGTCTGATTTCCAAACGGCAACCAGGATGATCATTTTAAAATGTAAGTTATATCACTCTTCCATTCAAAACCCTCCAAAGGATTCATTCAGAAGAGGAGCCGCAGTTCGTGCCATGGACAGGAAGACTTTGTGATCTTCCCTCTCCCACTCCTTTTTGACATCATCTCTTACCCCTTTATTATTTAACCGCCTTTATGAGTCTGCTCTGGCTGGCTGCAGTGGCCTCCTTGTGGTTCCTTAAAGGTCCTGAACATATTCCACCTTATTTCCACTTTCCGTGCCCTCTATAGGACCTCTGGTCCCGGGCTGGTCTTCCAGGTCGCCTGCTGGCTGGGTCCCTCACCTCCTCATGTTTCTCACATATTACCGAATCACTCTGGTCTCTAAGCCCCCCTACACATAAAATAGCTATTCCCTCACCCTCTAACACTTCCAATCTCTGTTACCTGCTTTATTCCTTCTTCAAGCATTGGTCCTCCTTCAACATATTATATATTATAGCGTACACTTATTGTGTGTTTTCAACTAGAAGTTAAGCTTCCTGAGATGAGGGACTTTGTTTTATTCATTGTTACACCCCTAGGAATTGTCGTTGCCTGGCATAGAGTTATGTCTTCCAACTTATTTGTCAGGGCATACGCACACCAGAACCCATAGTTCTGAAAATATCTTGCTTGGTTAACTGAGCTAATTTTTTAAAATATTTATCTTTGAGAGATAGAGCATGAGAGCCTGGGTGGGACAGCAGAGAGAGAGGGAGACAGAGCCTCTAAAGCGGGCCCTGTGTCGCGAGCTGAGCCCGACTTGGGGTTGGAACCCACAAACCGCGAGATCATGACCTGAGTTGAAGTCGGACGCTTAACCGCTTAACTGACTGAGTCACCCAGGTGCCCCTAACTAAGCTAATTTTTAATCCCTTCTTCCCTCTATTGACAAACATATATACAATAAACATTGACAATCCTTTTTTTTTTTTAATCTTCACCCAAATTTCAATCTTCCCTAGGCAAGCTGACAAGATTTTTAAATTAAATAGTGACACTAAAAAGAACTTAATTTGGGGCGCCTGGGTGGCTCACTCAGTTAAGCCTCCGACTTCGGCTCAGGTCAGATCTCACGTTCGTGGGTTCGAGCTCTGCATCAGGCTCTGTGCTGACAGCAAGCTCAGAGCCTGGAGCCTGCTTCTGGTTCTGTGTCTCCTTCTCTCTCTGCCCCTCCCCCTCTCATGCTCTGTCTCTCACTGTATCCAAAAAAAAAATAAAGAACTTAATTTAATTTTCTGATCTTATTTTGGACATAACTTCTGCAAACAAATACTTTATTTTTTTAAGTGTCCATTTTTTAGAGAGAAACAGAGTGTGAGCGGGGGAGGGCAGAGAGAGAGAGAGGGAGACACAGAATCCAAAGCAGACTCCAGGCTGTCAGCACAAAGCCCTACCTGGGCCCTGAACCCACAAATGTGGAATCATGACCTAGACCGAAGTCTTACACTCAACAAACTGAGCCACCCAGGTGCCCCTGTAAACAAGTACTTTCAGTTGGGTCACCATTTGTGCAGGGAATATAAGGCTATATCTTAAACTGAGAGCCATTGACTTGATTTATATTTGGATAGATGCAAATATAAAGGGGGATATTGGGATCATTTGGGGCTAGCTTACTTCAGGTACCAGGGCATTAAATAGGATAATGATTGTATCAGTCATTTTCAGAACTCTCGGGTGCTTTCTTTAGATTTCCAGCCTGTAGTGTTTACATGGAGGGGCTGGTAAGATGCTGTTTGGGAATCTGCAGCTTGTCTCTACTGCATTCTTTTTGTTCTGATGCGATGTCTCACCATGGCAGTGCTTTGAAGGCAGTGGGAGCTCTGTGTTTCCATCCCCTCCGAAGAGATGCCCGCTACCTGAAGGCTCAGCAGAGAATGTAAAAATCTGACTCTCGCCAAACGAGACAGTTCCTACAGAAAGAGGCATGCAGTGAGGGTCTCACAGAAATCTTCACATTTTTTACATTTTTTTATCTTCTACAGATTTCTTTTGTTAAGCCATTATTAAAAAAAAAATAGATCTCAAACTATGCTTAAACACTGGGATCAAGGATGTGTGATGCCCCAACTAATAGGACCCGTGGAGATTTGTTATTTCATTTTAACCTCGTGGCAATTCCAGCACTGGATGTGAAATAAAATCCTGCTTTTCTTTCACTCTGCATTTGAATTTGGGACTTTGAATTCATTTTTTCCTACTTTGCCTTTATTTGTAACTCTCTTTATGATATTTACCGTCCCAAGCCAGGCATACTTTTGCTCCTCCATTCTTAATGACATTTATCATAACCTTGTATTTTATTTACTTTTATAGGTTGGCCATCCCCAGAGCGTAAGTTGGTTGAAGGCAAGGATGTTATCTTTGTGTAATCTCCTTAACCTCTTCTCCAGAAATTAGAGGGTCTGGTTGCAATTTAAAATTTTATTACCTGGTATATAAGTCAGGGCCAGGATTTCTTAGCCTCTGCACTAGTCTGAAAAATATAAACAGAATAATAGTAACCTTTAGCCACTGCCCAGATGTCAAAGTAATTCATGTTAGGGGCACAGAGAACCAGAGACCTCCAGCAATAAGTGTGTATACCCAATGCATGACCCTGCTTCCATCCGAAGTTCCTAGTCAGTGGGGTCCAGCCAAGTTCTCTACTAGAGGTGGCAGTGGTCTTTCCTAACAATATTATAGATGCATATACTTCTGGCATTGTTCTACATTCCTGGTAGACTAATATATGTCCTTATGGAATGTCCCTTCATCTTTAATAATGCCTCTTTGCTTACTGTCTTACACTGTCTGATGGGGATCCCACCACTACTGTTGAAGTGTTTGTGTAGCAGATCTTTTTTCTACCTTGTATTTTCAGTCTTAGGTCTAATGTATTCCTAGTAAGCAGCATATACTTGTTTTTTCCTTTTATATCCAGTAAAGTAAAACTGAGAAAACTTAATTACAGTATAATAAAAATGATTACTTTTTCCCATTTCCTTGGCAATGCTACAAGCTTAGAACTTTTCATGTTCATTCTCCCTCCCCTCCCATTTCTTATTATTTTCTTTGGTGAAACATATTCCATTGTCTTCTGGCTTCCATCACATCTCTGCTATATTAAGATAGCTGAAATATGGCTCTGTCTGGCTAAGTGCTTTTGTCTTGTCTTGTTTTTTAAGCAGTTTTGGTATGATGTGCTTTTCTACTTATGGCGTTCCTAACAATTCTTGAATAAGTGGCTGATGTCTTTCATCAATTTTGGAAAATTCTTGTTGATCATTTATTGAAGTGTTGCTTTTATTTCATTCTCTTAGTCCTTTCCTGCTGAAACTCCATGACACCATCTTCTTCTTTAACCTTTTTAGTGCCTTTAATCTTAAATCCCATTTTGAATGATTTTAATATCACTGTTACTACTTTTTGTTTGCATTTGCCTGATATTTGTTTACCTGTTTGTCTCCTTTCTTATAAAATAATCTTATTATTATCTTATTTTGTACAGGCTATGTATCAACAATATAGAAGTTCTTTGTGTTTTATTTTTAACACAATCTGACAGTTTCTGTCTTTAAAGCTTTCATTTAGATGTACTGTAATAAATAATATACTGATTGTATGCCTTCCTTTTAAGTTTATGTTTATTTTATCTCACAGTTTGCTTTGTTCCTTTTAAAAAATTATTGCTGTTTCATTTAATTTGCTATTCATTCCATATTTTGCTCCTTATTCATTCGGAAGTTCCACTGTACTTTTCTAGTAAAGTTGGCACTGGCCTTCCCCTGGAGATCTGTACACAGATCTCCTCTGTGTTCACCAGCTGGAGTTCTGACCCTTCGGCTCAGTGCTCCTCACCGATTGCCTGCCCAGACCACAGGAGAGGAAGCCCCCTGCAGTTTCTCTCTCAAGACCCAGCAGAATTCAAGGTTTCATTTATGCCCGCTTGCCAGTAGGTTCCAGCAGCTGCTTGGAGCCAAAGAACTAAGCAGTTAAGAGTTCCTCAGGAGAGGAAGCAGACCGCATTCAGGTAGCCTTGCCTCCAGAGCCCTTCTGAGTGCCTCTCAAATGCTATCTCATTTAATCCTCCTAAAAAAACACTTTCAAAGAATCTATTCATTTCCTCCGTATTAGGAAAGAACCTGTGTAACAGCACACAGTGGCACACACTTGTCTCTGGAGCTGAGCTGAAGCACTGGCTCATATTCTTCTTTCAGGATACATTCCCTGCATACAATTTGAAGTCTATTCAGCCCTTCTGGAAATGTCTCCACACCATTAAATACTAAGATGGGGTGACTGGAAGCCTTTTCCATGTAACCTCTCCATGTGATGTGGGTCCATATCCACAGATCAGTTCTAAACAGTTGCTACTCCAGAAGCGCCTGCGAGCTCAGTTAGTTAAGAAACCATTTCTTGGTTTCGGCTCAGGTCATGACCTCATGGTTCGTGAGAACGAGCCCCTCACGGGGTTCTCTGCTGTCAGTGAAGAGCTCACTTTGGACCCTCTGCCCCCCCCTTGCCCCCCCCCTCCCTGTCTCCAAAATAAAAACATTAAAAAAATATTTGCTATTCCAAGGCATCCCTTGGTTCCTCAAAACAGATATGACAGTAGTAATGATAGTAGTATCAGCGGGTATGATAATGTTTGTTACTATTATTGATTGCTCACTTTGCAATACCAGGCAGTGGAATGAAAATATTGTTAATTTCTTCAGCTTTACAGGGCTGTGTCATTATATACTAGGAAACTAAGGCCTAGGGGAGCATAAATAACTTGCTCAAATTCATTCAGTCTTCCAGTGGGAGAGACTGGGTGCAGACCACGGCCATCTGCCCGTCCTTGTCCGTTGCATCTTGGGTGGGCAAGCTGTCCTCAGGGAAGCACTAGAGCTTCCTCAGAGCCTCCCTGGGACAAGGGAAGATTGAGACGGCACAGCTCCCACCTCATCCATGCTTCCACCCCGGCAGTGCGGCCCAGAGAGCCATCCGGTTGAGGGTGGGAAGTAGGTGAGAACTGAAATGGAAAATAGCATTTCCCTGGGGTACTCGGGTAGCTCTGTTGGTTAAGGGTCTAACTCTTGATTTTGTCTTAGGTCGTGATCTCACAGTTTGTGGGATCGGACAGCACAGAGCCTGCTTGAGATTCTCTCTCTCCCCCTCTCTCTCTGCCCCAACCCCGTTCACACACACACACACACACACACACACACACACACACACTCTCTCTCTCTCTCTCTCTCTCATATACACACACAATATTATAAGTAAACAAGAAAAAATGAAAATGGCATGTCCCACTTCTTCTGTTGGGGCTTGATTCCATCCTCCCAGCACTTCCTGCCTGTCTCTGCTGTTCCAGGCAGCGTGCTGAAGCTTTCTTCCTCCTCACTAGTGTCCCCATTTATCTTCCCCTCTGTTTCCTAACTCCTATTCTGAACCCTGTTCTTAATTTCAACCACTAACGTATTAAATGACCACCAATAAAACTAAAGCTACAAGAGACCTTAGCTATAGATGAGCAAACCTCTTTATCTGCTGGAAGTTGGGGCAATGACTGAACTTACAGGTTATATGTACCCAGAGGTTATGTTATACATACTCAGCTCTGTTTCCCCCATAACATGCTACCTCTTAGAGACTAGATGGGGTAGTAGATGAGGTTTAAGATACGTTCTCTTAAAAGGCACTTAGGGAAAATTCTTGAGAGTGTAATGGTTCACAAACAGTGGGCTAAGACGGCTGCATAAAGAGCCCCTCAGCTCACTCACCCCCCCACTCTTAAAATAGACTAATCTCTGCCTTGCAGGAATAAAATTCATATCCTGGCATTCCTCCATTATATAAAGTAGAATAGACAGAGTGAAGATTCAGGCTGTAAAAATTAAAATGTGGTGTCTGCATACCAACTAATGGCTGTCATTGGCTATCAATTTGTGTGATTAAGTTTTCATCTTTATTTATTATACCTTAAGATTTAAATGTATGAATAACCAAATAGCATATTTCCTGGAGACCTTTCCTGGTGTGTGAGTGTGTGTATGTTTGAGCAGAGTCATGTTTGTGCCCCAAAGTCATCAGAGCTGCCATGAATAGAAAATTTCTGCTCTGAATGCATGGTCTAAAAGACATCACCGTAGGTCTTAGGAAACATCCAATATCCCTAGTGTGTCTTTTCTTTTTGCTTTCTTCCACCTTAATCTGAAGCATCTTCCGCAGCCAGTCAAGTGGAGACTCCCGAGGTAACAGGCAAGGCAGCACTCCTCAGCTTCAGAGCAGAGCAGACCTGCCATGAATTATCTGTTTCGTGGACTCAGTCAAAGAAAAGAATAATAGTATTTCAGTTAGGACTTTTGGTTTTAAGTAACAGAAATCAACTTTAGGCATCTTAAGCAAAAGTTGATTTGAGTCTCACAGAATCCTTGAAAGAACAAGAACCAGTCTTAGAAAAGAGGCCAGAATCAAGAAGCTTTGGACCGGCCATGGGTCAGTTCAATTCTGTGCCGCTGTCATAACTAGGTACACTCCAGACAACCGTCGTTGGGCTCACAACCTTGCTTCCAGGAATGTAATATCAATTGTCCTTGTCTCTTTGTCCAATGTGAGAGCATCTGACTGTTGTAGTCCAAGTCACACGCCAGTTGCTGGAGGGACAGGAGAAACAGTATCTGACTCCTTCATTTCTAAAGTGGAAGATCCTGAATTTTTACACAGTGGGGAAGTTCCCATAGTCTGAAGGGTGTTTAAATGTTTGGTAGCCAAAGAATCTATTATGAATAATCAACAGTTTCCCAGTTTATTTAGGTAATTGTTCTGGCCTAATTTCACATTATTTTGATGAGTGCATCAAACTTCCTATACTCCTAGATCAACGGGATAAATGGTGACACTCTGATTTATCTATGAGTCCTGTTCAAAGGCAAGGTGGGGGGGTCTATAATAAATATATATATGAGAAAGAGTCTCAATGATGAAAGTACTTTATTCTCAAAATAATTTTATGTCCAAATGATCTTAAAATGTAAAGAAGAAAAAATATTTGTATCCCCGGCATTGAATATTATGCCTGCTGTATAGCAATGCTCAATGTTTATTGCATGAATACTTATAGGAGCTTTTTATTTAGAATTTAGCTATATACCAGGCATTGTGAAAAGCAGTTTATATGTATTATCTAATTTAATTGCCCCAGTTATTATCCTTATTTTACAAATGAGGTTATGTAACTTTTTCAGAGCTAATAGGTAGCAGAGTCATTAGAACCCTAATCTATCTAGAGTGAGCCAAAAAATGGGGTAACATCCTCAAACAAGTGCTCTGCTCTGTGCTCCCCCAAAATGGCTGCTGTCACTTTTATTTCAGCTCAGTCATCTTTGAGCTAAGCTTCATGATTATCACCAAATTAAATATAGAATATGAACAAAACAGAAACTATAAATTGTGTCTCAACTTCTCTGCCTATATCTATTTTCATAAACAGTCTGGCCAGATCTTTATTTTTTCTCTCTGTGGGGTAGGGAGGGTTTTGAGGTGAGCAAATACAAACACCTACAAGAGGAACAAGGACTTTGGGACATGGTCAGGGCCTATGATTTTAGGAAGAAGAAGGAAATAGGAAGAAATTTTCACATATATTTTATTTACGAAGCTAGGATTTCTACATATATAAGTCAGTTTTTAGACAGAAACTTAACAGAAAAGAAGCCATGAGTCTTGGAGAGCTTAAAAAAAAAAAGGAAAAAAATTGACAGTTGCTAATTGGTTAATTAGTACTTAACTAAAATGACTCCAAATTTGAGCACTCCCAGATGAACAGTAGGAAAAGCAAGCAGGAAACAAATTTAATGCACTTGAAGTGGAATGCACGTGGCTGTTCGTCAGACAAGCAGCTGGTCTGCATCTTCTTGCTTGTCCTTTGTGAAGTAGTACTTTCCTGAAGTAATGTGTGAAAATGCATTCAACAAAAGGGATACTCGATAAATAGTAGTTTACTTTCCTCCAGTCCACCTCTATTCCTTGTCAACAAAGAGAGAATCTGAGGCTACTCCATCTGTTCTCAGCAGAGAGAATGCATACATGCATTCATTTATTAAATAGCATTTCCTGGAGGGTCTGCTGTCTGTCAGACACCATGAGAAAAAGTAAGAAGCCAAACAAACATGGTTCCTGTTCTTATTGAACTCATGGTCTTGCACAGGAACTAAATCCATGATTAGTTAATAGGCTTCATGATGTATTCTGTGAAGATACAGGGGCACCGCCCAGGACTGAAGGGATGGAAAGGAAGGATGTTCAGAGCTGAGAAGAGCCCCCTTTTCTTCTTTCCTCCTCTGCACACACTTCTGATCCCACACTTGCCATAATGTGGCAAGAATTGGAGAATAGGGAGCCGTAATGACAATGTTCATGTAAGTTGGATTGCACCTTGCCTCCTGCTAAGAACCAGACCACAGCCTCTGTGAAAGCTGATGAACATTCCATCCAGGTTTCCCACGGGGCGTGCGTGCGGCCAGCCCCTGCGAGTGGCCTAATTCCCTGGGAAAGCTCTTGGCAGCGTCATCTGAGCCAGAATCTCAGGTACCCTTCAGCTAGCCAGCAATGACTATCTGAGATGTCAGGTGCTTTTTTTTTTTTATGTTTTTAATTTATTTTTGAGAGACAGAGACAGCGTGAGCAGGGGAGGGTCAGAGAGAGAGGGAGAAAAAGAATCTGAAGTGGGCTCCAGGCTCTGAGCTGTCAGCACAGAGCCCGACGCAGGACTTGAACCCATGAACCATGAGATCATGACCTGAGCTGAAGGTGGACGCTTAATCGACTAAGCCCCCCAAGTGCCCCATGTTTTAATGTTAGTAAAGGATGATAAGGTTGCACAGTTAACTTATATTCTCTGTTTTTAAATCTCCAAGTGGCTTTATAGTTAAGTAATTGTTCTGGTCAAGGAACTGAGCTTTGGAGGATATTTATATCATAAACATGGAGGCATGTAAGAGTTGTCTAATATTCGCAGGTAGCTGAAAACTATTTCTTCCTAATAATAGCTAACATTTGTTAAGTACCTCCATGCCAAGCACATTTCAAACCTGATCTTTTAGAGGCACTGTTTTCCTGCTTTATGGAGACCATGATGATGCAGCAAGCCAGGACTGGGGCTTTGAAATTTATTAGTCCTTAAGAACTTAAATATTTCATTCTAAACAGAAGACTTGAATCAGGATCTCAAATTGCATTTTATTTCAGAGCCATGCTTTTCTTCTGTGTCACCTAGGGCAAGTATTTAGCCCCTTGGGCAGTGCTTCTTAAAGAGAAGGGGTTAAATTATATAAACTCTAAGATCCTTTCCAGTTGTGCCACCTTTCTCATTCAAACTGATGAATCCACACAGAAGAGTGTGATGGTCTTGAAGAGCTTCAGAGTTTAAAATTATTTATTTTCCCTAATCAAGAGAATATATGACATGGTTAGACTGAGGCAGTTTTGAGGGTTGTTTTTTTTTTCTTCTAATGTTTTCTAATTCCCCATAGATATGCTTTCTATCCGGTTAGATAAGAACTTCAGAGGTGAGACTTGAGTCCTTTCTAGTGAATCCAAAATGAAATCCTAATGGGAGTGTATTCTATTTATATAAGGATGAGAGGTGGGAGGGGACAATTCTCCCCTCCCACATTTGCAGCAAGCTTCTGAAAAATGGCAATTTAGATAAGCTTTGTCAGCCTTCCCACAGTGGCTAGAATTCAGGTCAGAAATGAGTATCGTCCCCTCAACCAGAGCACAGGACCAAGTTCAATTTTCTGCTTTATCCTGGATTTTCATACAGTCATTAGACAAAAAATCTGTAAAGAGACTCTTGCAAATTTAGCTTCCTCCAAATAGAAAATAATAAAATATTTCATGCTTCACCAAAGAACTGTGACAACTCATTTTTGTTTGTAAATGTTTAACCAAATGATAGGCATGGATACCTGCAAAGTATGGTTTTTCTGTAATTTAAAATTGGCCAAGTTATTGACTGAGGTCCGAAAAATTCTTATAGCTGAAGCTTGGTATGTAATTTGGTGCCATTCTTCCCTTTGCATTAATTTGGACCCAGGTGGGAGCTTTAGGGCTTTCCTTGGGGACAGTGCCTATAATGATTTATTTATATTTTGACCACACTTTCTAATTATGTAAATAATCACTTCTATCGCTGACTTGACTCTTAAGATGTTGAGAACATTTTCTATACATAAAACTTAGCAAAATTTCCTGGCTCCTATGCATTAAATGCTATAAGAAAATATGTGTTGCAGGAAAAAAAAAGAATCAATCTGAGTGCTTTTCAATAATTCATCACTTTTCTATGGTGAAAACCTCAGCACTTACATTGAGAAGCACTATCCATATACCCAACGATGTCAATCAAAATTGCTTTTGTTCATTGGAAGAGCTGGATATGTCATCAGACCCTCCATTAATTTGGGTATGCTAATGGCTGTGCAGTAGCATGTGAAGTAGGCCATTGTAGGACAGGAACTGTACACCTGGGTCTTGGCTGTATTCATGGTCATCGGCTTGGGATTGTCATACCTTTTCAGTGCAAGCCCAAGGGAAAAGAACCAAGTGTTTGCAAGTTCTAGTTCTTGTTTGTTATTTCATCCTTTTATCTCTTAGTTCCTCCCAAACTCTGACTTCCAACTCCTGAAACTCTCCCCTTACTCACTGCATGGCAATGACAATGGTTTCCTTGTTCCCTCAAACACCATGAAGCAAATACCAACCATTCCTACCCCTACTCCCGGGACCAGGACTTCTAATATTCTAAATTCTGTCCAGCTTGCTCCCTACTTCTGCTTTTCTCAAATGCCACATATCAGAGATCTCTTCCCTCACCACCCCCTCAAATAATGTATTCTTTTCTGTGTCCCTCTTCTCTATGGAACTATCTCCTCATCCTGTTCTTCCCCCACTTATCACCCTGTCTGTTCCCTCCACAAATTTCCTCAATCTGACATGTATTTGTTTTATACATTTATTGTTTCTTTCCTTCTACTGTATCCTTAGTGCCTAGAACAATGTTTTAGTCATTCAATAAGTACTTGTTGATTAAATGAATTGATGAGTCATGACTAAGAGTCTCTCCAATTCATAATGTGTAAGATGTCCCTAATGTCCCTATTATCTTTTTTAAAAATCCTGAACTTTATAGCATGATATTCAAAATCTTCCCACAGTCGGACTCCAGACTTCTGATAGAATCTTCACTTCTTATACATTGGCGCCCTGGCCCGTACAACATCTGCTCCTCTCCTGGGGAATATCAACTGTTCCATGACACACTTGGCTGTCTTTCCCCTCTAGTTTTTGTTCAGGGTGTATTGTACATCTCTGTATTGACCTGATTGATTCTTTCCCTTATGTATTAGTTTGCTAGGACTGCTGTAACAAAATACCACAAACTGGGTGTCCTAACCTACAGAAATGTGTTGTCTCATAGTTTTAGAGACTACATGTCTGAAATCAGGTGTCTTCCGGGTTGGTTTCTTCTGACGGCTGTGTGGAAAAATCTGATTCATGCCTCCTCTTCTAGCATCCAGTGATCTACTGGCATCTTTTGCATTCCTTGGCATCTGCTGCTTTGCCCTGATTTCTACCTACATCTTCGCATGGTGTTTTCCTTATTTGCATACATGCATAAAAATTTCTTTTTTATAAGGACATTAGTAATATAGATTAGGGGTTAAAACTTCAGTCTGACCTCCTCTTAAGTAATTACATCCGTAATGATCCCATAACCAAATAAGGCCACATTTTGAGATGCTGGAAGTTAGGACTTTAAGCTGAATTTTTTAGGGGACACGATTCCTTCAAAGTCTAGAACAAATATCAGTTTTTCTAAAAGTCTTTTCTGATGCTATTAGCAATAGTTCCTTTCTTTCCTATATTCCCGTGACACTTGCTTTACATTTACATCCTTCTGTGTACAACACCTGCTTCACTAACTCACTTACCATTCAATACTAACGTATGATACTAACATGCAGTAAATAAGACATATCTTCTGCTCTTATGGAGCTCCTAGACTGAGGGGAATGAGAGTCTAAACTCCAGAAGGGCAGAGATACTCATCTCAAAGTCAAGAAACTTGGATTGAATTCTGTTAACTACTCGAGTTTAATATTACCATGATAGATACAAATGAGGAAACAATACAGATTTTAAGCAGAGGTGGCAATAGTATAGGGGAAGTGTGAAAAATCTTTTGAGATATTGCAAGTTTTCAAGAACGCCTGGCACGTAGGAGTATGGGGAAAGATGGGAGGGGTAATCAGGAGTTATATCATGAATGTCTTGAGTCATAATTCGAAAATCAGATGTGACTGGATGTTGAATGCAATTCTTCTTGTTCTCTTCAAAAATGTCTAAAGCCCAAAAACTGAGGGCAATTGGCTGTTAATAGAAGCAAGAGACACCTTATTAGATCTTATTGAAATGAGTCCAAAGCTGTCCTTCTCTTTTCTCCAGCCCTCTTTCTGGCTCATGTAAGAACTCTGTTTAAGAAGGATTGATGGAGCAGTGAATCTTCTACTTAGAGGAAATATACTTTTCATTTCTTCCTTCCTTCCTTCCTTTCTTCCCCTTAACTCCCCAAACTGTGCGTGTGTGTGTGTGTGTGTGTGAGAGAGAGAGAGAGAAACAGAAAATGAATGAATAGAGAGAGACATTAGTTGATATTGAGGATGCCTGCAAAAGGAAGAGGCCAGCATTTCATCCCTCTCTTGATGCTCAATCAGCTTCAGAAACCCTTAAACCCTCCCAGTGGAGCTTCCAGAATGGAGAGAATTCTTGGGATACATCCATGGATCTAGAGGCTGTATGTATTACCTGACCAGAGAGCCCTTAAGGTGAGAAGCTGGGCAGAACCCCTGGTGTGGGCAGCAAGGCTGCGAACCAAGGGACTGTGAAGGCGATTTCCACTCCCAGCATTCTTTTGGCCAAGTGTGCCTCACAGATGATCACCTAGAAGAGCTGCCTCCCAGGACAAGGTTGCCTCGGGGATAAGACACAAAGGGTTGAGTTACTGGGGCAAAAGCTGTTGGGCAGGGGTCATGGAAAGGTTTACAATAGTCTCGCCAGAGAATACTTCACCTATTGCATAAATAGCACAGTGTGGAGATACCTCCAAAGAGCCCACATATGCGCTCCACAAGAGACCCAGCATTGGATGCGCCACTGGTGGTTAAGAGAGAATTATATATCATGCTGTCTGATTAAATGACTCTTCTCCCTTTTTTCCCCCTTTATCCCTTTTTACTAGCCCAAATCCTTAACATAGAAACAATAGAATAAGGAGGAATCCGAGGAAAAGAGAAGAATAGACAATGCTCCATACCCCCTTTTTTACTGCAGGATACCCTAGCTTTGCATTGGATGCCGCACTAAAGTTTTCATTCAGACTGGGCTGGGTTTGTTTCTACAGCTGAGTTGACAATTGATCATACGATCTGATTCAGTCCATTCAAGAAGACTGGTACACAGACTTTATCTTATAGTGGATGCATAATTGCTAACGGTTTTAAATCAAGGACACATGTACTCATATTTGTCATTTTTGAAATAACACCAGGGAAATTCCGCCCTCTTCCACAACCCAATCATCCCTTTCTCAGGAGAGCCTCCTCCTCTCTCACCTCGGCCAGTTCTCCCTGTTTCTGGTATTTACCTTCATCATTTGCCTTTCAGAGAAGTACAGGCTGATTTTATACTTATTATTGACAGCCCTTGATAAATGCATCTCTCCCATACTTGCATGGAAGCTTAATGGGAATAGAAACTGCCTTTAGCTTTTTTTTTCCTTTTTATTCCCTAGGGCCTAATGGCTCCTCCACAAAGACACTAAATAAAGGAAGAAAAATTCTTACGTATTTTGTAGAGTCACTGTAAATTCTCTGAAAGTGAGAACTGTGGTCTTCTTGGTATTTATGTTCCAGAATTTATCTGTAATAGTACTCAGTAACTCTTTGTTGAAATGAAATTAATGTTAAATTACTTTTAAAAAAAACATCCAAGGCAGCTAATAATGACTGTATGACATCTGGAGCCTCTGGATGGTCCTGTTGTCTATTCTTTTTTTGTTGGTCTGTCATGTTCCCTTGTGGGTTTTGTTATATGATTGACTCTGTGTCTGATAAACAGACTTTGGTTTAAAAAAAATGTTTCTAGAAATAATGTGAGGCACAGAACAGTATTATATTCTTCCAGGAGAATTTTTGTTTGCTTCTATATGTACCTGGGAGCATCAACATTCAGAGATCATTTTAATCCAATTTCATAGTGAGATTTTTCTGGGGGATCTGGATGGTTTGAAACTACACTGTAGTCACAGAGAGACTGGTATGCTTCTAGGTGACCCTTTCTTCTCAGGTGTGGCTTTATAGAGTCCCAATCCAAGATGCAATTGGTTTACCAAACTCCGTCTGTAGCTCCCTACCCCTTTAAAGGTATAAAAATTCTGTTTAGTCTTCAGCTGCCTTTCCAGAATGAGCAAATGTCCCCAGGGCAAAACCAGCCATGAGGGGAGGAGTCTCTTTTGCTTTCCAATCTTGGCCTTATATTCTTCATTGTTTGTTGTCTCTCTGAGGCTCCAGCATTATCATGTGTCCCTGTTTCCTAGCTGACCTTCATGATAGTCCTCAGAGCTGGTCCAGGTTACCCACTTCATCATTACTGGATGCCAAAGTCTTGAAACCCACAAAGTTGAACTGACTTAATGCTTTTTTTCTAATTTTAAAAGAACGACCATTGGCTTTGGCACATTTTAAATTAACCATAGCAGGAATCCTGGATTATTGCCTCAGTGCTGGGTAATGTTCTGAAAGCTACCAGGAAATGTTAATGAAATATCAGATTCTACGCCTCCAGAGTTCAGCCAAGTGCCTCCTCAATTTCAGACTGATACAGAACACATTTAAACTTTCATGTAAGTCAGTCTTAATTCCCTGTGAATCTGTTTTCATCTTGATTACGACAAAATGTAAGAATTAACAATGTGGTACCTTAGTTTCCACAGAGAGTTCCCTTTACAATGAGATTTGTGAACAGACAAAAGAAAGACACAGAACAGTGATGCCTGGCAAATCAGACCCCAAGGACAAGCCTTCTGTCTGTGGTGACTTGAAGATTATTTATCCATTCTTCATCAAGCATTTATCAGAACCCTGATACCACATGCTATAAAGGGTGCTGGGACTAGGCAGCAAAAAGCGAAAAAGAAAGCCATGGTTCCTGCCCTGCTAGTGTGGAATACACCCCCAGCAACCAATCAGTGTACATGCTTCTAAAAACTCTCCCAAACTTTATAATACTCACTCGAGAGTGTCTTATTTGTCCTTCTGCCCAAACACATTTTGAGTGGGTGTCCAGATTTGAGCTTCATGACAATAAGGGGTGACCATTTGCTGGGAAAAGTGAAGCCAGGAAGGGGGCAAAAATGAATTGGCGTTACGGTAAAGTTTTCTGCTGTGCTGGTTGGTGAGGCCAGGGGTCCAGGACATTGCTATGCAAGGACCCTGAGTCCCAGCTTCCACTTCATTTTCCTTCCCTGTGTTGAGCGTCTGTTACCTGGATAAGAATCTCTTTCCCCTGTTCCACCTCTCTTCTCTATGAGCAAAGCAAAATATCATAGTGGGACATCTGTTAGACAAGTTAGCCGCTGCATGTAATGAGGCCACAGACACAGCACAACATTGTTCTCGCCATTTTAATAGCTCAAAAGCTTTAAAAGCCAAGAAAGAACTGAAATTTTGAAGCAGACTAACCTTACTCACTCCCTAGATTCTTTCCAGGAGTCACTAATGCTACCAAAGAAAGCAACAGTTGGACTGACCACATTTTCTAAGTATGAAAGAGAATTGGTAAGTTAAATGGGCTAGGAAAATTTTGCGGAAACGAATCAAGCTCCTCATCTGAGTTCTTCTTCCGTCCAAACACCAGGGCGATGATCAGGCACTCACAGTGTCCCTCTCCCATTGTAAATCACTCAGCCAAAGCAGTGCATCTTGGTGAAGTCCAGCTATTTATGATTCAGCTTGTTATACAAACTCGCCTTGAGTTTGGATGGAAAGCAAAGACCATCTCAAAGACAGGTCAATCTTGTGATTTGGCAGAGAACAGGAAGTTAAAGGATCACAAATGTGAAAGAGAATTAAAGGGCCAAAATGTAAAAGTAAATCATGTAAGTAAAGGGATCAGTGGAAAGCAGGTTAAAAATATGAAAGCATCTGCATTAACACCACAATAGCTTTCATTCCTTGAGGAAGCTAATCTTATATTGGCAGTCTTAATTGTAAAATTGAACTGTTTTTACTGTTTGTTTTCTTTTATATTAGTCAGTTAATTAAGTAATTGAAACTGAGCTTGGTTGTCCAATTAAATTTTGATTAATACAATAATTGGAACTAGTCAAACAAATCATTGCTTACCAGCAGCCCTTTGGGAACTAGTTTTGAACAGATAAAAATGATTTATAATTAGGCATCAATTATTTATATGTAAATGATATTGCTGATGGGCCTGAGGGCATCTTGAAAAGTTTATTCTCAAGAGGTTTAAACTTCTTTCCCACCTGAAGTTATCTATTATTAATTTTCTTAGTATGACATATTCAAAGAGATTAAAACAAAACTAAAAACCAGCTTTTCCTCTGCTGTTTTAAAAATTCTAAACTTATGGGGCACCTGGGGGGCTCAGTTGGTTAAGCATCCGACTTCAGGTCATGATTTCACAGTTTGTGTGCTGCAGCCCCAGCGCCGGGCTCTGTGCTGACAGATCAGAGCTTGGAGCCTGCTTCCGATTCTGTGTCTCCCTCTCCCTTTCTGCCCCTCCCCAGCTCGCCCTCTGTCTCTCTCAAAAATAATAAACATTAAAGAAATTAAAAATTCTAAACTTATGATAAATGAATGGATAGAATTTTCTTGTATTTTATTTAGCTTAGGCTTTCAAATAGAGGCTTATCTGTGGATAGCATTATGTCTGTGTGCAAGAACCAGTTTGACTGAATTCCACTTAATTTTTTTTTGAGAGAGAAAAACATGTTCATAAACCAGATTGGCTGATTTACTCTTTTTCCTTTCTTTCCTTCCCCACTTTCGTCTTTCCTTCCTTCTTCCTCTCTTTCTCTTTACTTCGCTCTCTCCATCATTTCCTTCCTTGCTGCTACTTTGTGGTGAGGTCCTGAAGATTTATATTTGTGTGTGGGGACATACTAGTCAAGTGTTTTCTAAATATAGTTTTCATAAAAAGTATTTTCCATTCTTATAGAACTTGCATGAGCATTTTCCCCTTTACTCATAATTTAAAGATATTTAGAGATAACTATTTTTTCCATTTTACAAATGGGAAACTAGGTGTCAGAAAAGCAAAGTATCCGACTCAGGTTCAACAGTTACATAGTCATGGCATTGCTGTTGGTACAGCACACTTGCCAATATTAGCCAATTTTATGTCTCCCCAAGTTATGAATGAAAAGAAATATTAAATATTTCAGATTATGCCACATAAACATATGGGAGAATCTGGTCTGTCTGATTCTCTTCCCTTCACTGTTCAGTGCTTTGTTTCCTGTCTTCAGAGGCTAGGAGAACACCAGCATCTCCATGTAGGATAAGCTTCTGTGCCCACCGGTGTTGTTCTCCAGACACAGAATCCTCTGTGACCCAATCTGAAAAACTCAAAATATTTTAAATGGTCCTCTCACTCTCTAATTTTGCCTACAAATGTTCATTTTTGACCGTAGGTCAAAGTTACTTTTTATGTTTCCTATAAGAGAAGACCTGTGTCCTTATCTAATGCTTTCCCCATGAACTTAGACAAAAGGGTCACACAATCTAGATGTAACTTTGACTTGTGATTTCGGTTAATGTACCTTTGTTGATCCAGGGTCACCTTGCCCGTTATAAATCTACATTTGTACTTGTGTAAATGCCCAGAACTAAGCATTTTTTTAATTTTTAAAATATCTAAAGCCATTTTCTTTAACAAGCACATGATCTCTACATCTCTTCCTCTAACCTTTCTGAAAATGATAACATTTACCAACTTGATAGATTTATGCATTTAAAAAATAATCAGGACAGCATATCCCCATTAACCTAGGACAAAAGTGGCTCACCCACTAAAAACAAAACAAAAAAACCCTGATAATAAGCAGTCCATGGAAATTTTTCTGAAGAATCGAATACAATCAGTTATTGAAGAGTTGATACAGAAAATGGGACATATGATTTTAAAAATGTATTAAAATATATGTGCATGTATGTATAAGTAAATGTATATTTAAATATACACATACAAGCTAAATATATAATTTTTATATATGTACAGTACTTTTATATATTATATTTGTGTATGTCATACACATACATGCGTAGCATACATAAATATGCTGTAAACACTCAACATGATATTATTTTTCCCTTATGTAAGCAATAAAAAAATGTATTGGCTCATTTACTTGGAAAGAGATTAGCAGAAGATGGAGTGTTTTGAGTTAGGCTTCCACCTATTGCTTTACTGCCACTTTGTTTTTATTTCTACAGTTGGCTAAAACCCTAGTAGAAAAACAGGCACGGGAACTAGCAGATATCCTAGAACTCTAGAACTGCTGTATATAATTACATCAGTTACAACTACATTGTTTTAAAATAACCTTAGGTAGGACATTGTGGTTGTTGGAGGAGGTCATCTAGAGAACAATGCCTCCTGTTGGCCTGGGATCTGGACCCAGGCAATCAGAGATTTTTCATCTCCCTCCCATCTTTGGAATGTATGGTGTGCCCACCATTCTCACTATGGGAATTATTTTCAAGGATGCAACCTTGAGAGAACAAGATGTGGTTCAGACATCTGGACTGAATACATGACAAAACCCGGTTACCATCTTTATATAAACTTAATGACTGTGAGGCAGGTGTAGAGTTTTCTCCCCTTGTGGCCACCCATGGCAAGTCTGGTCAAGTCCCTCGAGTATGGAGCTGCCAACCACCAATCTGAAGTAGCCTGCTTCTTTCTTTGGTCTCTCCTTGCCCTCTGTGTTTGGGTCTCATTTGAAATTTCACCTGGGAAGTGCCGAGGTTGCAGACCAGCAGTGGCACAAGGATGCCCCCTTGGGACTCTACTATTTCTACATTAGGTTCCAAAGATCCCTTTGAGCACTGTAGTGTTCTAATAAGCTCTGCCACTGCTCACCCAGACACCATTGCCAACACATTTAGTCCACAGTAGATAAATATGTAGAATGTGGAATGCCTCTCTCCCCTTCATGTTTCAGTTTGTGGGAGCGGTCCCCAAGAAGCGCTGCCTGTATACCCACATTTGTGGAGCTCTTATATGAAGCCACTCTGTTTTTAGTTACCATTTTCTCTCTGGACATACATTCTGGCTAGAGAAGGATTTTGTGACAGCCACTATGTTGTACTCAAAATTCTTATTCTCTTTCAATGACAAAGCCTTTGTTCTAAGTGTGTCACGCCTGCATCCTTCTTCCTTTAGATGAACCTTTCTGCAGGAGGCTTCTCAGACCCTGTGAAAATAGACTTGAGTCAGGTCCATACCAAAGTACTCCAGATCTATCAGAATGTCAGCACTAGACATAGATGGGGCTAAAGATGAAATCCTTGCTGTAAAAAAAGAACATATTTATAGGTTCATAGAACTAAAAAGTCAGTTATGTTCTGATGTTTATTTCAAAAAACGAAAAAAATAGCAGTTTCAGAAGAGAGCAACTCAATGCTTAAAAGTCTATTCATTTGAGGAAAGGAGTCTGAGTGGGAGTCAGATTGGAGTTCCGAAGTGAACCAAAAATATGAGGATAATTATTATGGAGTAACAGGCCTGGTTTTATCATTTATGGGGTATGAATTACCTTTTATTATGAACATTCTTATCTGTAAAATGGCAGACACTAATAGAATATGGAGGAAATTATAAACTTGGATACTAGACTCCTCCTCCTTGGAAAAAAAATGAAATAATTTTCACACTCTCCTTCCAATTAGTGAAAATATGCATATTTTTAATTTTTCTTTTAAATGTGATAATTTAAAAAATGTGTAGGATACTCTTTGTAATGCTTGAACATCAAGGAAGGTTATTTTCATATTTTATAATTACCTCATGTCTACAGAATCAGGATAAGTCAGCCTAGTGGCTTCTTTTGAAAGTGCTTTAAAGTTGGTTGCAGTTTTCTGCTGGTTCTTCAGAATGACTTTTTTAAGACTGCTCAGGGACTAGGCCTGATGGAGCAGTGGAAGGAAGGGTTCCATCGGTGAAGATTGTATCTCATTGAATTTTTCTCTCCCTTCTCTTGGGTTCCTGAGGGTACTCTGAGATGGAGGGGGAGGGGGTAGAAACTAATGGAATTATCTGGAGAAGTTTGCCATTAATTACTGCGTTTCTCAGTCTAAGAACCAGGCACCAAGTGGAAATGCATGGCCCTTCTTTCTAGGTTCACTGGACTCTTTCCCTAGAACCCCAATGTTAGTCTCATTATTGAGTTGCTGGGATGAATTGGCTGTTTAACTATAAAGCATTATAATAGTATTATTCTCAGAGCTGATTCATTAATCAGCTACTTAGTACTGAAACTGAGGGCCAAAGTCCCAGTGAAGATTGAAGTTATGCACTACCAATTGGCAGCCTGGTACTAATAATTAAAATTCCAACAATAAAATCAGTTCTCTGTTCACAACAGTCCACCTTATTAACTCATATCATTCCCAGAGTCTTTGAGGAATATTTCTCTGCAACCATTTCCTGTTCTCCACTGACATAATAACTGCCACCACAGAGGGCAGAGATGACCAGTGTCATCAGGACAGAATGTCCTCGGTGGTGTCTGAATTCTAGATGTTCACTGTTCTGATTTTCTAGTGGACCTCCTGGGTCTAGCCTGTGCAACAGCAGGAGCTACAAATGGGAAATCCACCTTTCATTGCCCTGTGGAGCACACTCATCATGGGTGACAGAGAAGAGGTGCCTTGTGCCCCCACTTTCCTCAAACTCATAGTAAAATAACTCTTCAAGTTATATATTTCATACATAGTTTTCTGACTTGGGTAAAGAGAAAGATAATGACCCAATTTTTAAGGTGATATTTTTAGGCTTGAAAGTTGTTTCATATTTATTTTTTTTCTGCATCATGATACTGTTTTCTTCTAATGAGTAATACATCAGTGCCTCTGAAAGAATCCAACTGTCTGTAGTGGTTTTCTGGAAGAGTATGTCTTCAAAGATGTCATTTATTTGCAGAGGAGGCACTATTAATACTTAGCATGCTTGTCCAGGGTTGCGCTTAATGACAGAATAACTTGAGATGAGATTTGGGATACAAACCTTTAAATGTTTTATGTCATGGTAGCTTGCGTTGTGTTCTGAGCAGCACTTACTAATTAGTTCTACCTGTTGTCAAAACTTTTCCAACATCTCATCTTTATATCATAATAACTAACCTTAGCCTGCTTTTTTACTGGGCTTCTACCTCTGCTAGTTTTCCTCAACAGATTGTATGGTGTGAGGAAAATCAATAGCTTATTTTTAACAGCAGTGAGATGAATAAGCCCAGGAAGAGTTTCAGTGAAGCTTTGCATCCTCCGGACAGGGAAATACATGTTTTTCCTATTTTGAGCTGCACAGTATACAAGCAGCAATTGGCAGTCGTGCGGAACATCTCAAGGTTAGATCTAGTGGCTCTTTAAGGTCTTCCTGAGTATGCTGTGAATGTATCTATAACCACTCTTTCCAGCCAAGTTCAGTCCCATAGAGCTACCTATAGTTGAATGTGCTCAATAGATATTAAGGCTGGCTAAGTAGAAGCAAGCTGTTAATCAACTGCAAAGCCAGGTGGTGGTGGTGATGATTGAACAAAGAGAAATCTTAACACTACCACATGTCAAAAGAGCAAGGCTAATGTGTTCATGTTTCTCATTTTAAATACCTGTCAAAGGTAGCTTTGACTGATAACCTACTTGATTTTGCTGATTGTTAGGGAAAGAAATACTGGGGAGTTGGTTTAATCAGAGCTGGAAACCATTTCTTGCACTTGAGCGTAATTAATTCACATGTATATTCTGGTGGATATATAGTTATTGCTACTTTTTAAAATCAAGGAGAACATTCTAGTAGAAAATTGCCTTGGAACAAAAACTGTGTTCCTTATACCACTCATTTTGCTAAGATGCATCTTAATTAAAAATTGTGACTCCTCCACAGAAATAGTAATAGTAATCGCGATCTGGAATGTCATTAAAATGAACACCACTGGGAGTAAGCAGATTTTAGTTCTTTGTTGCACTCCTCACTCTCGCCTTTCCAAGAATACCATCCATGTTTCCTTGTTTCCTTACTTTTTTTTTAACCTAACATTTTCAGAGCTGTATCACTTTAACCACATCTCTACTAATTCCCAACGAAGCTTCCTTTCTCTAGGTGTAAGGTCATACTATTCTACTAACAAACATTTACAGAGTGCTTTGTGTCTTATAAGGAATATATTATTTTTTGTTCCTTAATGCAGTCTTTTAAAGTAATATCCTTTTAATCACAGATGCCCATGCGATGAGACTGAGGTTCAGGGCCATTGAGTGTCATTGTCCATGGCTATATGATAGTGACCAGCAGAAGGAGAAAAGGAACATGGTCACCATAATTATGCTACTTTAAGTATTTCTGAACATGTGGCTCTAAATTATTTATATCTCAACTGTCTTGGTACTTGTTATGAATGCTGCTTTCTGGGCTCCGTCCCAGAACTACTGAATCAGAGTCTCTTATAATATTGCCCAGTAACTTCATTTTAAATAAGTATCACAAGTAATTCCAATGCATACTCAGTTTGAAAATTTCTATATCATACTGTGCTCTCTTTGAGAAAATCACTGTCCATTAGACTTTTGAACAATTTCATGTTTGCTTGTTTTTAACTCATTTCATCTTCAGAACAAACCTGATTTGCATAGAACAGATAACAATTTTCCTGCCTCTTATAATAGAAAAAACTAAAACGATTGAGGTTGGGGGGGGGGGGAGTGATTTGCCCAAAGTCACATAATACATTCAGATTTGAAAGCATTCTTGTGACTTAAATATAAATTACCACTACCAGAAATCATTTAGTGAGATTACCTTTTAAAGCAAATCTGTATTAGATGTGCTGTGGGGGGAAATACTTAAGTTTCAGTAAAGCTCATTTCTGTGGTGTAGTCTATGCCAATGCAGACATTGCAAATGGGGTGTAGATTTTTAAATTAGGAATAATGAGCAACTCTTGACAGAAAATGCACTACTGCCCTTTGAGAGCTAGTTTCCACTCCAAGTTCCAATTGATTGTGTTATTTGTTTAGGTCTCCAGAGGTCTAATTAGAGAAAGCAGAACTAATAAATTCAAAGTTTCTGTGATGGTCAAGGGAAGTGAACCCTTTGGTTGTATTGTTAGATTGAATGATGTTCCTACTAATATGGAAGATATGGTCATTGACTAATGGTCTCCTCTGACTTTGGTGTCCCCTTTGACCACTGTTCCATTTGTGACACTAATATTTTTTTTCCTACCAGGGTACTACTTTATTTTATTTTATTTTTTTATAATAGTTTATTGTCAAATTGGTTTCCATATAACACCCAGTGCTTCTCCCCACAAGTGCCCCCCCATGACCATCACCCCCTTCCTCCCTCCCCCTCCCCCTTCAGCCTCAGCCTTCGGTTCATTTTCAGTATTAAATAGTCTCTCATGGTTTGTGTCCCTCTCTCTCCCCAAGTCTCTTTCCCCCTTCCTCTCCCTATGTTAGGTTTCTCATGTTAGACCTATGAGTGGCACTAATATTTTAAGAAAATCAGTGTGGGGGCACCTGGGTGGCTCAGTCAGTTAAATGTCCAACTCTTGATTTTGGCTCAGGTTATGATCTCATGGTTCATGAGTTTGAGCCCCATGTTGGATTCTGTCTCCCCCTCTCTCTGTCTTTGCCCTGCTCACTCTCTCTCTCAAAATAAAAAAATGAACATGAAAAAATAAAGAAATAAGTGTGGCATTCACTTAGGAAAATTATTATTTTCAATTTTCTGCAGTAAAAATTGTGAGAAATGATGTGACAAATTGCTATAGAAAAATGTGAGTCAAGGATAAACAAGAAAAAAGATTATGACATTTGTTATTGAATTGATGGGTTATGCATTCTTCCATCATTTCTATTCTTTCTTTTCCAAGACTGTGTCCCTTTTCTGCAGAGTTCAAGTCCTTCTTCAAGTCTGGGTCAACTTAGTAGGGCCCTCCTAGCTACAGAGTTCCGTCTAGGACTGGGTAACATCATTATTATAGCTTTCTCACAGTTTCAATTCTTCCTCTGTCCAATCTAGCTTCACTCAACCCTCACAGCTATAGACCTGTAGTATATTCTACAATACCCCACCTTTATGCAAGTCTCAGAGACTCAGAGTCTATTCTAGGGAAATAGTTTGACAACTGGGGCTTTTGAGGACAGTGTGTGATTGTTTTCCCCAAAGTCTAATGAGATGTGCTAAGAAATCCATGTTGGATATACTTAAAGGGAAAAGAACTCCTGTGTGACCATGAATCCTTATCAAACATTTCAGCCTATTTGAAGCAAGAGTTGAAGAACTAGTTATAGATTTACGGAAGGAATGATCGGATTTTCTCTTTCCTTCCCTGTGGACCACTTCTGCCCTCTAAGCAAAAGTTAAAGTTCGGGCTATATACAGAGAGGCATTATATTCCCTAGATGGAAATTACAGAACTGCAGAATTGTGGATCTTGAGGTTACCCTGGGGCCCATCAAAACACCATAAGAAAGTTCTTGGGGGAGCTGAATTTGGGGGCATGTTAATGTGCTACTTGTTTTATGTTTGGGAAAGCCTAAAGGTAAGCTAGAAGAAAGAACAGCCTATATTTGCAAAGAAAAAGAAAAAGCAAGA
>NC_043709.1:68519900-68522074 GCF_006229205.1 Suricata suricatta
TTCTCTTTTCTTTTTTTTCCTTTTCTTTCTTTCCTTTTTGGTTTGCTTGTTTGTTTGATTTGTCTGTGCATTTGCATACTTTTGTTCCCTGTGTGTTTGTCTGTTTTCCTTTTCAGGGCTACCTCAAGAAACAAACCAAAGTACGCATGGTGGAGAATCCCAAATATCACTGAGCAGGGAAATAAAATAATTAAAGTCACAACAAGAGAAACCAAGAGACACCGTTAAAAGAACACTTCCTGAAGCAACAGGCAGTGGACAGTCATTGAGCCTCCTTAGAGCAATACTAACAGGTGCACAATGAATTACGGGCTTTTAAAACTGACAAGAAGGGTGCCTGGGTGGCTTAGTCAGTCAAGCATCCGATTGTAGCTCAGGTCATGAGCTCACCGTTCATGGGTTCGAGCCTCGTATATCAGGCTCTGTGCTGATGGCTCAGGACCTGTAGTCTCTTAGATTCTGTGTCTCCTCCCCTGCTCTTACTCTGTCTCACTCTCTCTGTTTCTCACAAAAATAAATAAAATGTTAAAAAAATTATTTTAAAACTGACAAGAGACAGAAAGCTAGCCAAAATGACAGAAAAAAAAAAAAAAAGAACTCTCCTCTAAAGAAATTCCAGGAAGAAGTCACGGCCACAGAACTGCTCAAAACAGATATAAGCAACATAATTGAGCAATAATTTAGAACAATTGTCATAAAATTAACCGCTGGACTTGAAAAAAGCATCAGAAAATCTATTGATACAAAGACTAGTAAAAAAGGCTATACATGAGGTGCATAATATAATGGAGGTGGCCACTGCATGGATTGAATAGGTGAATTAGAAGACACAATTATAGCAAAAGAGGAAGCCCAGAAAAAGAAAGAGAAATTGATACAGGAGCATGAAAGGAGAATTTGACACCTGAGTGATACAATCAAATGAAACAATATCCATATCACAGGAGTTCCTGAAGAGGAAGAGAGTAAAGAGTCCTGAAGGGGTGCTTGATCAAAATATAGCCAAGAACGTCCCCAATTTGGAGAAAGAAATCGACACTGAAACCCAAGAGGCACAGAGAACTCCCCTAAGACATAACTTGAATCGACCTTTGAGAAACATATCATAGTGAAACTGGAAAAATATAAAGATCAAGAGAGAATTCTGAAAGCAGCTAGGGATAAAAGAGCCCTAACATACAAAGGGAAACCTATCAGAGTGGGTATAGACCTATCTAATGAAACTTGGCAGGCCAGGAAGAAATGGCAGGAAATCTTCAATGTGATGAACAGAAAAAATATGCAGCCAAGAATCCTTTATCCAGGAAGTTTGTCATTCAAAATAGAAGGAGAGATAAAGGTGTTCCCAAATGAACAAAAATTGAGAGAATTCATCACCACCAAACCAGCCTTACAAGAAATCCTAAGAGGGACTCTATAAGGGAAATGTTGCAAGGAATACAAGATACCAAGACACCACTATAAACATGAACTCTACAGAGAACACAATGAATCTAAACCCACATTTTTCAATAATAACACTGAATGTAAATGGACTGAATGCTCCAGTCAAATGACACAGGGTAGCAGAATGGATAAAAAAACAAAATTCATCGATTTGCTGTCTACAAGAGACTCATTATAGACGTGAAGATAGCTTCAGATTGAAAGTAAGGGGATGGAGAAATATCTATCATGTGACTGGAAATCAAAAGAAAGCCTGAATAGCCATAGTTATATTGGACAAACTGGACTTTAAAGGCAGTAACAAAAGACGAAGAAGGACATTATATAATAGTTACAGGGTCTCTCTATCAGAAAGAGCTAACAATTATAAACACCTATGTGCCAAATTCGGAAGCACCCAAATACATGAAACAATCACAAATAGAAACAATATTATTGATAAGCCCACAGCTAATATCATCCTCAATGGGGAAAAACTGAGAGCCTTGCCCCTGACATCAGGAACACGACAAGGATGTCTACTCTCACCACTGCTGTTTAACATAGTGCTGGAAGTCCTAGCATCAGCAATCAGACAACAAAAGGAAATAAACAGCATCAGACTTGGCAAAGATGAAGTCAAACTTTCACTTTTCGGAGATGACATGATACTCTACATGGAAAACCCAACCAAGTTCTAGTAGAAGCCTACTAGAACTGATCCATGAATTCAGTAATGTCACAGGGTA
>NC_043709.1:68522174-68597394 GCF_006229205.1 Suricata suricatta
TGTGTGTGTGTGTGTGTGTGTGTGTGTGGTTCTGTACAAGTTTTAGAATTATTCTAATTCTGTGAAAAATGCTGTTGGTATTTTCATTTGCATTAAATCTTTAGATTGCTTGGGCAGTAGGAAACTTTAAAAATATTTGTTCTCCAAACCCTTGAAAATGGAATATTTTTCCACTTCTTTGTGCCATCTTCAATTTCTTTTATTAGTATTTTATAGCTTTCATAGTATAGGCCTTTCATCTCCTTGGTTAAGTTTATTCCTAGGTATCTTATTATTTTTGGTGTGATTGCTGACAATATTGTTTTCTTAATTTCCATTTCTGCTATTTCATTAATAAGCATATAGATTTCTTTATTTTGATATTGTATCCTATACCCTTACAAAATTCATTTATCAGTGCTAGTAGTTTTTTGGTGGAGTTTTTAGGGTTTTCTAGTGATGTGATATACAGTGTCATGTCATCTGTAAGTAGTGAAAGTTTAATTTTTTTCTTACTAATTTGAATGCCTATGATTTCTTTTTCTTACCTGATTGTTGCATCTAGGACTTCCAGTACTTTATTGGATAAAAGTTCTGAGAGTGGACATTCTTATTTTATTTTTGACCTTAGGGGAAGCTCTGTCTGTCACCATTGGGTATGATGTTAGCTGTGGGTTTTTCACATATGGCCTTTATTATGTTGAGGTATGTTCCCTCTAAACTATGAGGGCTTATATCGTGGATCGGTGTTGTGCTTTGTAAAATGCTTTTTCTGCATCTTTTGAAATAATCATATGGTTTTAATCCTTTCTCTTATTTATGTGATGTATCATGTTGATTGATTTGCAAGTATTGAACCACTCTTTCATTCCTGGAATATAAATCCCACTTGATCGTGGTGAGTAATTTTTTTAATGTGTTGTTGGGTTCAGTTTGCTTCTGTTCAAGTATTTTTGTATTTGTGTTCATGAGAGACCCTGGCCTGTAGTTCTCTTTTTTGTAATGTCTTTATTTGGTTTTGGTATCAGAGGAATGATGGCTTTGTAGAATGAATTTGGAAGCTTTCCTCTTAAGGGTGGGGACTCAGTTTCCTATTATTCTCCTTGATCTCCCAGAGTAGAGCCTGGTGAGTTTTGAAGTTCCAAGTGTTAAGCCCGACTGATTATAAGAATTCCTTGCTGTTTTTTTCAGCTACATGTTGTGGGGATTCATGTTCCGCATGCGGGTTCTCCGTGCCTGGGGGTTCTGGTGTGAGGTATTTGTTTCTCTTCCTTCTCTGTGCCTGTAGCATCCCTCCCTCCCACGGACAGTCCTAAAAGTCTGTTTAGTTTTTGAGCGTGTCTCTGCCCTTCCTGCACTTTTCAATGTGGTCTCTTCTGTACATTTATCTGAGGAGTATGTTCTGCCAGTCTTTTGGTCATTTTCTGGTTTACTTACACTGACATGGGTGTTTTCTACTTGAATCCATGGGAAGAAGTAAACTTAGGATCATCCTGTTCTGCCATCTTCCCTAGAAGTCCCAGTTTTCCTTAATTTCTTATGGAAAGCAGTGTAGATATCTGTTTGTCTTACTCCTTATCTATGTCCCAAATTTCCTAATAAGTTATTTGTCTAATCTAGCTGTTCTCCCACTCTTTGGACTTAGAATACCATAAAATATGTCAAAATTGCAGAAAGTTGCAATGCATTTTTATTCTTAATTATTTGTCATTCAAAATGATGTTTTCAAGAAAAAAATGTTAAAAAGAGGACATGACTCTTTAACTTAGGACATGAAGGGATCTAATGTTATTAGGTACTCAAGCTAATTTGATTACCATGATTAGTTCATAAGGGTTTTTTTTCTTTTTATGTTTATTTATTTTTAAGAGACAGAATGTGAGTTGGGGAGGGACAGAGAAAGAGGGAAACACAGAATCTGAAGCAGGCTCCAGGCTCTGAGCTGTCAGCACAGAGCCCGATGTGGGGCTCAACTCACAAGCCATGAGATCATGACCTGAGCTGAAGCCCAGACACTTAACTGACTGAGCCACCCAGGTGTTCCTACGATTAGTTCTTAAATTCAGTGAATTAAATTTCCTGGCAGTAAAGAAAAGAGATGTGAGAGTTATGAAGCATTGATTTTCTGACAGAATAAATTTGTCTATAGGGAAACTTTTTTCATAAACTAAGTTCAAGAATGAATTTATTGCTGGGGTGCCTAGGTGGCTTGGTTAAGCATCCAACTCATGATCTTAGCTCAGGTCATGATCTCACAGCTTGTGATATCCAGCCCTGCATTGGACTCTGTGCTGATGCCAAGGAGCCTGCTTGGGATTCTGTCTCTCCTTTCTTCCCCTCCCCCCACCCCCACTTGGGCTCTTTCTCTCTCTGAGAATAAATAAACAAAAACACAAAATAGAATGAATTTATTGCATGAATCATTAAATAAGAGATGACATAACTTGCAAATGATACATAAATGCTATTAGAAGAATAGTTCTTGAATTGATATTCTATAAAGCATGAAGACATGTTACATTGTAAGGGAAATTCTTTGGAACAGTAGAAACCACACTGAACCTGGAATCAAGAGATATGGATTTGAATTCTGGTTCTACAACTTTGGGGGATTTTGTAAAAACTCGATCTCTCTGAGCAACATTTTTATCTCTAAAGAATAGTACTTGCTCATGGGTCTTTTTATGGAAATAAAACAAGTTAATACATATAAAAGTTCATAAGTTTGCCTGGCTCAAACTAGAAAATCGTTACATGTGTCTTAAATTTTAATCTGTGAAGAGGAGGAAGATATAGAAATATATTTATCTATCAATTATATATATATATTTTTTTTAACATGGCATTTACTTTTGTTTTTTCATTTTACATATGTAATTTTCCTTCTCTCAGGAATCTTGTTCCCATTTTAGAGAGAGAAAATAAGGATTCTGGATTGAGTTTGTCCCATAGAGATTCATAGACTCAAAAATAAAACAAAAGAAAACAAAGGCTTGATTATTCTTATGATGATGAGATCCTTACCTTCTGAGGTACTCCCTGGGAATTCCATTGTGAGCTGAGCTGTCTCTATCCCTGAAGCTGGACACTAGTAAACTTTACAACTTGACAGACACCAGAGCAGAGTGTTTTCCCTGGAACCCCAATAGGGAGCTGACGACTTTCCAAATTAGTCCATAGCAATGAAATGACGGGACTCTCACCAGCACACAGGGAATGCAGCTACTCAAGGAGTAAGTACCAGAAGCTCCTCCTGAGCCCCAAGATAAATATCTCTGTGTGTGCACAACAAAATATAAGAACACCTCTAAGAAAAACTAAGTGTCCTTAAGGACATTTAATATAGTCCCTCAAAGGGCTGGCATGCAACTCAAAATATTTGCTAAATGAATTAAAGAAAACAATTGTCACTAGTGAAACCCAAAATGAAAGGTTGAAAGATTGAGCAGAACAGATATTTCAAAATACAGAGCAAAAGTACAAACGCATTAAAAAGAATCAGGGAATGAATAAAAAAGTTGGGAGACAAATCTAATAGATACACATAGTGGGAATTTCCAAAGAGCTAAAAGGAAGAGATGGGTGAGAGACTATAAGAAAGAAGGAAGAGACCAGAATTTACCTGAGTTAAAGAATTACTTGAATTTTCAGATTAGGAAGGCTCGTTGAGATCCAGAAAGGAATGGCTGAAAATAAAAGATCACAAACTCCTACAGTTATCTTGGTCAAATTTCTGAACTCTAAGAATAAGAGGAAAACTTAACAGATTTCCAATAAGAATCAAAATTGTTTACAAAGGATAAACAGTTTTATATCAGACTTCTCAGTAGCAGCAATATAATTAGATACACTAGAATAAAACCTGCAGACTGAAGAGAAGAAAGGACTCCAGCCTAGGAATCCCTTATCTGGATGTGATGTTCTCCCCTGGTTAGGATGAAAGGTATGTGAGGATATGCAAATTCAAAGAATGTGGCCTGCTACTACTTTGAGAAGAATGCTCAAGAATAGACATAATAAGTTCATCGGGATAGGAATTTCAAGATAGGAGAAGTATAAAAGAGCCATTGGTGATAAGCAAATAGTTCTGTGTCTTGCATGGATAAATCTAAATGAAAAACGATAGGGGAATGCTGAATAATGATAATTAAAAAGAAAGGTTACACTGTAATCAGGAAAATCCTGAAGAGGTTGGGTGAGAAGTGTGTGGTGTGGAGAACAGCCTCTCAAAGATACCTCTGTCTGAACCCCTGGAATTTATGAATGTGCTATGTTTCATGGCAAAAGGGACTTTGCAAGTGTGATTTAAGTTATAAACCTTGAGATGGGAGAATTATTCTAAATTATCTGGGTGGGCTCAATCTGAGCATATGAGTTCCCTTCCATGAAACTTCCCCAGGTATGTCAGTGGGAAGTTTAAATACAGAAGAATGGCAGAAATATGCAACATTGCCGACTTTGAAGGAGAAGTAAGGGGCCACGAGCCAAGGAGTGTGAGAGTCAATTAGAAACTGGCAAAGGGTCTTCCCTAGACCCTCCAGAAAGGAACTCAGCCTCACTGACACCTTGAGTTTAGGACACTGAAGTCTGTGTCAGAGTTTTAACCAACGGAACTCTAAGATAATAAATATGTGTAGTTTCAAGTCATTAAGATTGTGATAATTATTTGTCACAGCAGTAATAGGAAACTAATATATACTCTAGATACTGCATTACTCTGCTCCAGACAGCTGCACACGAAAGGGGACTGTGCTGCTCTTGCTAGAATTGTATGGGACCAGGCTGATCTATTTTATTTAAAGACAGGAATAATCACCTGGGTTAAAAGACACACCTAAGTATATACTGCTTATATGGAATACCCTGAAAACAAAGTGATAAAATATGAGAAATGAGAGGATACAAGGAGAGCTAACACTGGCAATATCAGTATCAGGCAAGGGAGACTTTAAGGCTAAAAGCCCTAAAGAGGAAAGATACTGTAAATAAATACAGTAGAATTTACAAAGATAAAATAGTATATCATCTGCAACAAACAATATGGCAGCCAAATTAAAAAAATAACTTTGATTAGAAGTTCAAGAAAAATATGATAAGAGTATAGCTATGATGAGAGATTTTCATATAATTCTTTGAGAACTAGGTAAATATCATAAACAAAGTAGGTAGTGTATTTAAAATAATTCAATCAACAGAGTTTATGCCTTTGAAAGAGAGCATGTTTGTGTTTTGTTATGTATATTGGAATATTGCCAAAATCAGTCATGTTCTAGCATATAGCACAAATACGTAGACACACACATGTGAACATAAAGCCTTAAAAATTTCAAAAGACTATTACGTTTTAGTTTTTTTTTTACTCAGAATGAAAAAAAGATAGCTGAAAAACAACTTGTCTCTCTAGATAATAAGAAACATCCTTGTAAATAAACCTTGGAGAAAATAAAAGTTGTTTATGTATACACTATATAGAAAGCAAGAATGAGAACACATCACACTTAAACTTATGGGTATTAACTTATATTCAGAGAATGTATGGTCTGGAATGCCTAAACATAAGAGAGCTTTAAATTTGTTTTGAAAAATAGAAGGAAAAAATAAAACAAGATGAGAAGTGAGGCAACTGTCCGCAAATATGTATTAAAGTGTAACGTGACGCACCTGAAATACACATGTAGCATTTTATTTTGAGTTATTTACATTAACCATCCATTTCATGAAAATAAATGAATTTTGTAGTACTACCTCTTAAATATGCACACATGACCCCCTTGGAGAAGTAAAGGAAACTAACCAGTTAATTTCTATATATCTGTAGCTATAATATTAGTTTAAACTTTTTGGACTATTTTTATCTATTTTTTAAAGTTTATTTATTTATTTTGAGAAAGACTGGGACAGTACACGTGGGGGAGGGGCAGAGAGAGAGGGAGAGAAAGAGAATCCCAAGCAGGCTGTATGCTGCCAGCACAGAGACGACGACGTGGGGCTTGAACTCCTGAAATGATGAGATTATGACTTGAGCTGAAACCAAGAGTCAGACATTTAACCTACTGAGTCACCCAGGCGCCCCTTAGCAGATTTAATAGTAAGGGAAATTAGAGAGCTCTCCACTTTATTGTCCCTAAAGATTGTAATAGTTTAAAAAGTAGTATTGTATTCTTTAAATTAAGAATGAACTCAGCTTTGAAAGAATTTCTTGTCTCCGTGGTTATTTTTAAATGGTACCTCAATTATTTTCCCAAATCCTCCATAATAATTGATTCTTTAATTTTTTTTTAACTTTTTTAGGGGATTGATTGTGAATTTTATTTAATATTTCATTGCAGTTCTTTAAAACCCTTCTTTACTTTTGGTTCTCCATAATTGTCTTTTTTTTTAATAATAGTTTATTGTCAAATTGGTTTCCATATAACATCCACACAAGTGCCCCCCACCATGACCATCGCCCCCTTACCTCCCTCCCCCTCCCCCTTAGTCCACAGGTTCATTTTCAGTATTCAGTAGTCTCTCATGATAGGGAGGAGAAGGGGCAAAGAGAGCTGGGGAGAGTGAGGGACATAAATCCATAATTGTCTTTATCCACATTTCTAGTCCTATCCTGTATTACTCTGCTTTATGTTCATGGTCAGCCCTCATCAAATTACCATCCCCATCTATGTTCATCCTGTTCTCTTAACATTCTCTTGGCCTTCATGCTCTGATTGAACTTGGGTTTCCCATTAAGTCTCTACTTCCCATGAAGTGCTCTCAGCTGAGAGAAATGTTTAAGTGTCCTTCTTGCTTTTTACTGCTGTTTCTAAGCCAGCTCTCCTTCTTCTGTACATCTGCACAACCCTGGATGACACAGCAGCATTCCTTTTGGGAATCCTCTAACCCCAATCTTCCTTGTTTCTTTAAGATTTTAACATTTGGCTCTCTATATTCTCTCCATTGATACCTATGCCATACATATGAAGACTACTTGTCCTCATCTGCCTAAGCATGAAGTACAGTCCCAGGAAAACCTTCTCTATATGGGCCTGAGAACTTTTCCAGAACACAAGACTTTCATTGCTAAATCTGGGACATTCTCAAATTGGGAAGAATTTTTTCTAGTCCTAAGTCTTGGTGACTTGAGGGTTCATATAAACAATCCCTCCAATATTTGGCCTCTCAGCTCCTTAGTCTCATCCTGTGCAATAACTGTATCTTCATCAGAACTTAAGCCACACTCCCTCTTATAGAAAATCTAAGGACATGTTAGTGTGATAACTGCACAAACTGCAAAATAGGAGTTTCAGTCCTTCTTCTCTCTGATTACAGTCTCTTCTTAATCAGTTTGCTATATTATCTAAATTTCAAAACCCCTCTGTTTTCACTGAGATGTGCAATCAATCCCTTTTAGATGATCTCAATATTTTATGTTTTCTTTCCTTCTTACATGACTAGACTCCATATCACACTTTAATTTTTCTTTTTAATTTTTTTAATGTTTTTTATTTATTTTTGAGAGAGAGAGAGGGACAGCGCAAGCAGGGGAGGGTCAGAGAGAGAGGGAGATACAGAATCCAAAGCAGGCTCCAGGCTCTGAGCTAGCTGTCAGCACAGAGCCTGACACGAGGCTCGAACCCACGATCCATGAGATCATGACCTGAGCCGAAACCGAATGCTTAGCCGACTGAGCCACCCAGGCGCTCCTTATTTTTCTTTTTTTACTTTTTTGGTCTTCTGTGCCTTTCTCTCCTTGCATCATATCTATCTGGCAGGACCTATTTAACTCCAACTCTCTATCTATTTTCAGTCTATACTCACAGTTTATATTCATGGCTGGAAAAAAGGCAAAACCATGTTGACTTTTTTCCACTTAAATTCAAAACCGTGCTGCCTGCCCATCTGGTAACACTTCTTCCCATCCTCTGCGACGGCCATGCACAACCTATCCTCTCCAGACTTCTAGCACCTTTTCTCCCCTCTTAGCTGTTGGCCTTGCTTTTCCTTTTGTTGAAAAAAATTAAACCCATGAGAATACCCACAAGCTCACACCCTATCTGCCTACTTCAAATAGGTCTAAGCCCATGTACTCTGCCATCCTGCCTTTACTTGTGGCTCTGAGACCACTCTCCATGTGTGTTCTGAATACTCAACTCTTTCACCTCTTCAAGGACCTAACTCAGCAATTATCCGTTAGTGTTCTCTCTAATAAATCATGCCTGTCAACATATAGCATGCAGTAATAATTCTCATCATAAAAATTCTTCTCATGAACCTATTTTCCTTTCAAGCCACATCTTAATTTTCTTTTCTCCCTTATACCAGAGCTCCACTAACGAGCTGTAGAAATTCACTGTTTCCACTTCCTCCTTGTCTCATTCATTTAAAAACCCACTTTAATCATACTTTCCTATTCACCATTCCGGGGGTGGGGGTGGGGGTGGGGGAAGCTCTCGTCAAGGTCACCTGTGGCCCTTACTTTGCTAAATCCAAGGACCATTCTCAGCCTCCATTTTACTCAACCACTTGGTAGATTCCACAAACTGAACACTTTTTCCTTGAAAAACTATCATGACTTGGCTTCTGTGATGCCCCTTTTAACTCTCATACTTAATTGGTCATATACACTGTCTTTATTTATTCTACCTTATCTCCGGACTTCTGAATTTCAGAGTACTTCCTGCTTAGTGCTAGGACATCTTCTCTCTACACTTGGTCACCTCATCTCCTCTCATGGCATGAAGTGTCATCTCTACCCTTGCTGCTTCTAAATTTATATGTCAACCTTGGCCCTTTTCCCTTAAATTACAGATTCATATAATACTTTGTATGCTAGGAGTCTTCCTTGATGTCTCTCTTACTTTCACATGACAAATTTAGTTTGTTAGTAAAGTCTTTCAGCTTAATTTTTAAAATGTATTTAAAAATGGAAACAGGGGTGCCTGGGTGGCTCAGTTGCTTAAGCAGCCGACTTCAGCTCAGGTCATGATCTTGCGGTTCGTGAGTTCGAGCCCTGCTTCGGGCTCCTTGCTGACAGCTCAGAGCCTGGAGCCTGCTTCAGAGTCTGTGTCTCCTTCTCTGTCTGCCCTTCCCTTGCTCATGCTCTCTCTCTCTTAAATAAATAAGATAAAAATAAAAATGCATACATTCTGGTAAAGTCTTGCATAGCCATCCTAGTCCAAATCATCATGATCCCTTGAATTTATTTCAGTAGCCTTCTGTTTTTCATGGCTCTGCCTTTGATCTCGTAGACACAGCCAGTAGATGATACTACTTCTTAAAGTATCCTCTGATGTCTTATACTCTTTCTACCTAAAAAGTGATCTGTGGACCAGCAAGTGTTGCATTACCTTTAAGCTTGTTAGAAATGCAACATCTCGGGCCCTATCCCCAGATGTACTGAATCAAAATTTAAAGTTTAACGAGATCCCCCAGTTGGTTCATATTGTCCACTAATGAGAAGCCCCTCCCCTATAGTCCCAGATTTCTTGCCGGACTCCCCTGGTTTCTGCCCTGGAGCCACTACACTCTTCCTTGCTCATTGCTGGCTCTCAAATATACCAGTGTCAGAGAAGGCCATTGACCAGATGTGACAGCAAACTGCCCCCTGAGCTGGATCCACACCCATTTCCCCCCATACTTAGAATGGGTTTTCTGCTTTTCTTTCCTGCTCCCAGAGTCTGATTCAAGGATATAGCCTTGAGATAGTGATGTGGTATTGGAAACACATACGTGGTGTATGTGACTGAACCCAGTTAAGGCCTCTTTATAAACTTTTAAGGTATAGCAGGAAGGTGAGGGGATTCATTTGCCTTGTTGTCACCCAGGACAAGGTTTGGGTGTGAGCTTCCATTGCTTGTTAAAACTTCCACCTACCAACCTGAGTGGCCTGCCTCTTTCGTAGGTCTCTCCCTTTCTCCACGTCAGAGGGCTGGTTTCAGATTTTACCAGGGAAGCTCCTGAGAGGCTGCTGAACCGACAACCAGTCAGGCTCCATCTTTAAGACCTTTGCATTAACTTTCTTCTGTCTGAAATGTGATTTCTCCTGAGATCTATTTCCTCTTTATTCATGATTCTGCTCAAATGTCACTCTTTCAGAGAGACCTTTGCTGATTGTCTTATCTGACCGAGCTACCCCATCCCCCGTCCCCGACTCCCTCCCCACTTTACCCAGCTTTACCTTGCATAGCTGACATATTATAAACACATTCGTTTTTCATATGTCTCTCCATATTAGAACATCGGATTGATAAAAGTATAGACTTTATTTTGTCTACTCAGGTAGTGTCTGGTTCTAGCAGGCCATCACTAAAATAACTAAAACATGCTGAGTTAATGAATGAATACAACAGGCAGTGCAGTCACATCTGATTCTTTGCCGCCAGCGTACTCTCTCTACTCCTTCCTCCGTCCTCTTCTGCTGAAATGCCATCCAGACCCAAAACCTCCACTCAAAGCCCATGTCTTCCACAAGGCTTTCTTTTTAAAGTCTCCAAGGAAATATAATTTTTCTTTCCTTTCTTTCTTTCTTTTTTTTTTTTAAATTTTAAGTAGGCTTCAAACCCAGCACAGAGCCCATTGTGGGGCTTGGATTCATGACCCCAAAATCAAGACCTGAGCTGAGATTGAGTCGAATACTTAACCAGCTGAGCCACCCAGGTGCCCTATTTAACAGTTAGGATCACATCTGCTGCATGCCTCATGCTTTGTGTATTATCAATCATCTGTTTTTTCAACCTCATTGAGGTATAATATACATTTAATAAAATACATGCACTGTATGCTTAAAGTTTGAGGAGTATGACAAATGTATACCCCATCCCACCATTAAAGATCCACACTATTTCTGTCATCACAGGGATTTCTGCTGTGCCCTTTGCAGTCAGTCTCCCTTGCCCCACCAATTCCGGTGTCAGGCAATGAATAATCTGGCTTCCATCAATAGAGCTCATTTTGCCAATTCTAGGCTAGAATAAATTTTATAGTACAAACTCTAGAGTTTGATGTATTTTATTCAGCATAATGTTTGAAATTCATCCATGTTTTGTGTATCCGTAGTTTCTTCTTTTTTATTGCCGAGTAGTATTTCATCAAATAAATATACTACGATTTTTTTCCCCATTCTCCTGTTGATAGACCATTTGGTTGTTTCCAGTTTGGGCTACTTTGAATATGGCTGCAGTGAATATATATATGTATTATTTTGCAGACATAAACTTTTACTTATTTATCATAAATTTCTAAGAGTAGAAGAGGAGGGTTTTATAATAAGTATTGTTTATCTTTATAAAAGTTGACAACCTGTTTTTGAAAGTGGTTGTATAAGTTATACTCTCACCAACCACATATGAGCATTTATTTTGCATTTCCCTGATGACTAGTGGTGAGTATCTTTTTATGTGCTTATTGCTATTCTTATATTTTCTTTTGTAAAATGCTGTTCAAGTGTTTTGCTCATAAAAAAAAGCTTGTTTCCTTATCATTGAATTAGGAGTCTTTCATACATTCTTTATATTTATATACATTTATTTTTATATATGTTTATGTAGTCTGGATAAAAGCCATTTGTTAGAAATCACAAATATTGTTTCCCATTGCTGCTTGCCTTTTCATTTTCTTAAAATTATACTTTAAAAAGTAGATGTTTAAATATTTTTTCCTTATTACTTTTTATGGTCTAAGAAAACATTTGTCTTCCCTAATGTCACCTTTCCAAAGTGAGGAATTATCTCTGATTGTAGGGATTGTTCACAGGTGTTCAATAGTGATGCCTATGAAATTATTGAATTTGTGATTATTAGAGCTGGAGGAGCACGGACCTAATGCAGCTGTTCTCCCATTTAGTTGATGATTAAGCACACAGGTGGCTAGTTCAAGCCATATGTGACACCATCAGATTAGGATTGAATTTGTCATAATATTGCCATTAACTTTGATCTTAGAAGCTTTTGTTCTCAGGGTACCAAAGAAGCAAGTTCAGTATTAGTCACACAGTTGAAAGCAACAGAAACCAGACCTGTTTTAAGCAAGAAATGGGTTTATAGGAATGGTATTGAGTCGCTCACAAGATTTGGGGGAATCTGCAAAAATAGTCCTGGAAAACAGGCAGGAAGTGAGAGGACTCTGGAGGCTGAAAAGCTGGAAGATTCTGGCATGATGCTTCCTCTGCTAGCGCTCTGCCAACATCTTCTCTGCTGAGTGCCTCCACTCAACATCTCAATTGCTGTTTTCTAGCAACTAGAGTGAATTTTATGTCTTCCTTAATTTTTGCAATATTGTTCATGACTCAGTATTTTGGATAGAAGTATCAATTCGTTTCACATATATTTATTGATCTTTTCACATGTAGTATTCTAGAAACTGGGCATATACTAATGAACAAAAAATATAAAAATGCTTTCCATGATGAAGCTTATGGTATTGGGTAAAATGCAACAATAAATATGGTAAATAAGTGAAATATATAATATGATATGTCTTTTCCTCCTTTTCTGGAAGTAAGTAGAGTTTATCTCACCATCTTGGCTTTTGTAATAGTTAAAATGGGCACTTCATCACATATTTGCAAATGGGGAGTTCCTCCACTGTGAAGAAGGGGTTGGATGTTGAGGACGCAAAGAGGAAAGAAAGAAAAATATAATATGGATATGATTTAATCTAAACCACGGCTGAAGGCTTCTTATCTCATGTTTACCCCATCACCGTTATTGACCTGTTTGTTCCAGGCACTGCACGAATCCGTTACACACATGTTCATTTTATCCTCATGACAATCCTATAATCCCTAAATTACTATCCACCTTCACCCTTTTTTTGAGATAAGGCAAATGGAAGTTCAGAGTGGTTAGTTTATTTGAGATTGGAGAACTGAATTCATCCCCAAGTTCTTTCAGTATCCTCTGTTTCTTTCACAGTGGCATTCTTTCAGTTAACAGGGAAGTTTGGTTTCCTAGAACCTCAGATGATAGGTAGTATATTATGTGTTCATCTACCTTCACATGGCTTCAGTTCCCTACCCTCCTATGTGATAAATTCCATAAGTGTCCCTAATCCATAGAATGAGCCTTAATGATTTTACCAATGGCCCTCCTCAGTATTTCAGAATAGTAACTGGCCCCTACTGCAGTTCAGGGCTGATTATTTCCACTTCTGGGGATAAGAAATAAGAGGAAGAGAAGCAATTATTGCATCTTGCACTGACAGATGAAGTGCTTCTCATCCGTATCAAGTCAGATCATAAAATACGTAAAACTGAATAAAAAATTAGCAGCATATAGAAAAGTGTTTCTATTGACCTCAAAAGCACTCAAGGAGTCACTTATCTGGGGGTCATAAGAAGGACTATTATCAATGCCTGTTTTGTTCCATTAAGTGTTTACACTTGGCACTCTATTTGGCAATAAGCTCAAGGTTATGCTGTCAGTGCAAGATCATTAGCTTTACAATTTTTCAAAAAGCGTTTGCCTTAGCAAATCCTCATCCCAACCTCAATGAACTTGTTTATGTCCAGGTGTAAATCCTGTTGCTGGAAGATCTGCTTGCTAATTACACTGGCTGCTGTTCTTTATTTCTCTGTGCATGAATTGGGCAGCAGAAATTCATCAGAAACTTTCTCTTCCTGAACAGCACTAGTGGAAATTTTTAACATAAGCTTGGATGGTTGTAGATTGGTAAGCAATTTCCTCCTGTTAGCTATCCAGAGCCAGGTCTAAGGAACTGTGCCTCTTTCACCTCCATATCATCAAGGAAACAAGACAAAGTGACAGATGTCTAGTTATTTTTGGTTAACGTGGTGTCAGTTTGATGTCGGAAAATGTTTGGGCTGATGAATATCTTCTTTTTAAATGTTCCCTTAATGCTCCTTGAAGGCAAAGTGTTTTGGTGGTGGGTGGGGAGGCAGGGCATTTGGAGGATGCACATGAGAGTAAAGAGCAACTGGAATTCGGTAGGTATTGTGTCAGAGCTTGCAATTGTCCCTGCCTTAAAAACAAACAAACAAACAAAAACCCTCAGTCTTGGGGGGAGAAAGCCATGTGCAGAAGTCGTTGCAATAGTGTATAATTCATACAAGAGAATTGTATTTTCCCACAGAGGTGAAAGAAATGGCTCTTTGGGGGAAGCACAATGATTTATATATGTGCATATAAAGCAAGTGTCCCCAGAGAAACAGAAGTAGGATTGATTTGTTTGTTTGTTATAGGAATTGATTTGTATGATTATGGAGGTCAAAAAGTCTCATTATTGCCGTCTGTAAGCTGGAAACCCAGGAAAGCTGGTGATGTAAGACCTGCCAAGTCTAAAGGCCCAAGTGCCATTGTGTGGAGGCAGAAGGAGATGATGCCCAATCTCTGACCAAACCTATTCCCCATTTCCTTGCCTTTTTGTTCTATTCAGACCCTTAATGGATTGAATGATGACCACCCACATGTTTGAAGGTGATCTTTTTTACCTTGTCTACCAATTCGCATGCTAATCTCTTCTAGAAGCACTCACAGATAATCCCAGAAATAATATTTCACCCGCTATTTGGGCATCTCAAAGTCTAATCAAGTTGACACATAAAATTAACCACCACATAAGGCTTCATATAGGAGGCGACATTTTTGTGGTCTGACAGGTAATTGAAAGATTAACAAATTTGGTTTTAAAACTGCTATACATTTCACATAAACTTGACCTATATAGTCACATATATATTACTACTTTTTCTCACTCATTCCTGCAGTGACTATTGAAATAATATTTTACATTTCTACATATCACAAAATTCAAATTATACATGCATACATACATATACATATATACATAGTTTTGATATACCTGGTTTGGGAGGTCTCTAGAGTCTGATCCCAGGAAAATACTAAGGCAGAAGCACATTTGTAAAAGACAAGGCCTTTATAATGGTCATCCAAGAATCTTGCTAGCAGGTGGTATGTTACCTGGAAAGCAAAAAGGCACTAAAATAGGACATTGTAGAGTCAGAAGATGTGGGTTGTACTTCTGGCTCGGCCTCACTGAAGGTGTGTGATTTCACATATAACCATCTGTCCTACTTGTACTCCCGAGGTTGTGGTGAGTATCAAGCCAAATAAAATGGTTGTATTAGTCAGGGTTTCCCAGAGAAACAGAACCAATAAAGACATTTAGTGTAAGAAATTGGCTCACAGCATTATGGAGGCTGCCAAATCCAAATATCCACAGCTGACAACCTGGAGACCCAGTAGAACTGACAGTGTGGTTCTAGTCTGGGCCCAAAGGCCTGAGAACCAGAAGAGCTAATGCTAGAGTTTCAGTCCTAAGGCCAACAAGAGTTGAGAGCCAGGAAGAGTTGATGTTCCAGTTTAAATCTGAAGGCAGGGGAAAAAAATGTCCCAACTCAAAGGCTGTCAGGCAAGAGGAAGTCTCTCTCACTTGTGGCATGGGCATCTGTTTATTCTAATTGGGCCTTCATCTGACTGAATGAGGACCTCCAGCATTAGGGAGGGCAATCTGCTTTACTCAGCTTACCTATTTAAATGTTAATCTCATGCAAAGATACTCTCCCAGAAATACCCAGAGCAATGTGTGACCAAATATCTGGGCACCCAATGGCCCGGATGAGTTGACACATAAAATTAAGCATTATAATCAGGCTAGCTTACTAAGTACATTCAAGTGACCTATGACTATAACATGTCTATATGAGGAGTTCATGTAGCACTTACCCATTTATTGCAGACTGAAATGAAGGGGGTGTTTATTCCTGTATCTGGTCATTCACTGTCAATTCATAGTCAGGGTCTATCATGTTCCAGCCACTGTGCTTGGCCTGGGGATGAGATAGTAAGGCGAGCAGTTCCCGTCTTCACCTACATTATCGTCTGCTAGAGAAACACACACTAACCGAGTACTCACAAACACAAAGACTGACAAATTGTACTTAGTGCTAGAGAAAAACTGTATACGAGGACTACAGTCTTGGATTAGGGACAGAATGTAATTGCCAGAGAAGGTTTCCTTGAGGAAATGAAGTATAAACTGATTTTGGAGGATGACATGGGGCTAAAAGAGAGGAAAAGAATGGAAAGAAAGGAAATTTCATTTATTCAACAAATATTTATTGAGTGCCTCTCCAAGCTAGTCACTGTTCTAGGCAGTTTGGCTAAATCTCTAAGTAAACCAGATAAAAATCCCTGCCCTCAGGAAATTTATAGTCCAGCTAAGGAAGACAGACCTAGAAAATACACAGTAAATAAGTTTACTGTATAGTACTCTAGAAAATGATAGGTGATATGGAAAGATGGAAAAAGTAGAGCAGAGGAAGATGAATCAGGACTGTAGAAAATGAGAGCAGTGTTGCCATTTAAAATAAGACACTCAGGTTTGGACTTACTGAGAAGGTGGTATCTGAGCAAAATGTGAAGGTAAAGAGAGAGCTGACCATGTGGACATCTGGCAGAAAAACATTCCAGAGGGAACAGCCTATGCAAAGTCTGAAGATGCTCAGGTACATGCTAGATGTGTTTGAGGAAAAGCAAGGGGGCAGTGACTGGAGTAGAGCAAGCAAGGGGGGATGGGAGAGGAAGAGGAAATAACAGCACAACCTGCAAAGCACAGAGCAAAAAGCTTGCGAGGATTATCTCATTTGGTCCTCACCGTGGCTCTGTAAGCCAGGCACCATTACCTGGATTTTAAAGTATCTGATTCAAAATTCAATTAACCACTAATTCCATGCATCTCAAAGAATACAAGAGACTGCAGGGTATTAATGGTTAGATAGATTGACTCTGGGCCTGACTGCCCCAGTTTGAGTCCTGGTTCTGTGAATTACAAGCTGTGTGATGTTATGCTAGTTATTTAACCTCTCTGTCCTTTGGTCTTCCCATCTGTGAAAATGGAATAATTATAGTACTACCTATATTGTCTTTGTGAGAAATGAATGAATGAATTTATGTGAAGTGCTTATGAATAATGTCTGCCACATAACAATTACTCAGAAAGCATCAGCTATTATATTCAATTCCATTTTAAATAGTTGTTCAAGCAACTACTGTGATTCTCCTTCATCCAGCAAATGTGCACTGAGCATCCTCTATTTTCTGGGTGTTGATGATGCAGAGATGAATGAGACCAAATTATCATGAGGTTCTCCAAGTCTAGAAGGTAAGAGTAAGATCTGGTCAGGACGGATATTATCCAAGGTAGAAGAAACAATTATGCATTTAAGCAAAATATTTAGACTTCATTCACCATGTTGACATGTAAGCCTTTGAAAGCTCTCAGGCAGTGGAATAAGGTTACACGTGTGAATACACTAGTGTGACCTCAATGTGGATGTGTTAAAAGGTATGGCGAATTGAGCGGGCAGGAGGTTGGGAAGTACTTCTGGAGTCCCAGGAATAAGAGTGAGGGTCTGAACTAGGTTACACTTAACAGGATGTAGCTGAAGAAATATGCAGGAGAGACTGTAAGTATGTGGAGTGATTGGATGAGTGGGGTCAAGGAAAGCCAATCATCTAGGATAGCTCCTGCATTGGGGTGAACTAGAGGGCCAGCCATCAAATAGGAAATTGACGCAAACTGCTCGAAAGCCAATTTGACAGATCAGAAGAAGCCAGATTATTTGGTAAATATGGTGGCTGCTGATAGAGTAGAGGCGGGTATGGTCTGTACTTTCTCTTTTCCACAACATTACTACCAGATGGCATGTTACCCTGAGAACAGGTCTTAGGCCAAATTCTGCTCAGGCCCAAAGCACAGATGTGATTAGGGAGAAGGCAGAAAAACAATGCCACGCTCTGCACCAGGCGCCTAACCAGCACCTTTTGGACAAGGCTCAGGGGAAATGACTTGGGCACTTTCTGAGAGAAGGGTCAACCGACCTCCTAGACTATTCAGGAGGTGTGCGGATTGGGGGCGATGCAGAACCGTTAGCGGGGTAACCTCACGCCCTCCTGGGGTTTCTATTTTGTGTTTGTGAAGGGTGGGGGGACTGTAGAACGTTTCCAGCCAGTCACCGTTCTTGAACACATTAATTTCTTTAGTAATTAAAAAAATTTTAAAGTGTTCTAATATCCCTTAGGCTAATTACATACCCCAGGGTCTTAGATTTTGATAATGATAATTCAAATGTTTAGTAACCATCCTTGGAGCTTAATTTCTGATGAGGTACTTCAAATACTAACTAAACCCCCTAGGAAGTGGATTAGAATTAGCTTGTACCACCGTTGAAAACTTAAACACACTTCACACTGTTTATAAATAAATATTTTTAAATTATATTATTAATAGGAGGGTCTAAGGGAAAGTTTTAGATACACTAAATATAAAATGTTTTGTGGGTCCATGTGTATACACTTAGCAGTTGTTTACATATTCAAAATTAGAATTTTGAAGAGACGTTTTGGAAATGTAGAATTAGGCATATCATCAATATAAAAAGGCATAGATGACAAAATGAACTGGCCTGAACAATATACATATAGTTAGAAATTCATTTGAATAATCCATTCAGGAAGACTGCTCAATTTCTATGCATATGGGTAATTACTAGAATGGCCACACCAAATGCTTGTATCAACTTATTAATCTTCACAATAATTTTGTAAGGAATGTATTATTAATACATTTCTGTACATGAGGAAACAAGGTATAAATCAGTTAAGTCACTTGTGCAACATCATGTAACTAAGAAGAAGCAACCTGGTACCTATGCCCTTCGTGGCTGAAATGAAATTAAAGTCATGTTAGCAATGGAGACAGGTTGGTGGTTTTACCTGGTGAGTGAAATTGCAGGGATTTCTCTTTCTCTCTCTCTCTCCCTCTCTCTCTCTTTTAATGTTTGTTTGTTTATTTATTTATTTATTTATTTATTTATTTATTTATTTTGAGAGAGAGAGTGTAACAGTGAGAGAGCACACACAAGCGGGGGAGGTGCAGGGAGAGAGAGAGAGAGAGAGAGAGAGAGAATTCCAAGCAGTCTCCTGCCATCAGTGCAGAGCCCAACAAGAGGCTTGATTCTATGAACCATGAGATCATGACCTGAGCTGAAATCAAGAGCCACCTAGGTGTCCTGGGATTTTCTTTTATTTATTTTTAATATAGAAAATCATGTTACTCTCCCTAAGTAAAAGCTACCGAAATACTCCGCTTCTTCCTATATAGAGCCCAATCCTGTTTTAGAGTTTAATGAAGCTTCTTAATTACACAGTGTGGTAATTGGGAAGCAGCATTTGTTAATGGCTGGTTGAAAGGGAGGGCAGACTGTGACAGCAACCAGAGGCAGGACTCTCCGGAAATGGCGATGCCTGATTCTCTCTCCGCTAAGGGAATTCGATGCCTGGTGCTTTGGCACAGTCACCCCGGAGGAGCAGTAGGTGCACAACTCCCACCAGACCGTCCTTACGGATTGCATCTCTCTGGAGGGCTGCGAGTCCCCTTCTCCCTGCCACAGGAGGTCCTGGACGGGATTTACAGGTCTCCTGGGGCTGCCAGGTAGAGAGGAATAGTTCACACTAGCTGCAGCACTGGTTCATAGTTGTGAATTATTCGTGTGGCCACTGAGAACAAATTCAAACAGCATTTTCTCTGGAGACAGACTCAGGCTACTGGGACCCTGTGGTGTCCACTCCTGGAGGTGGTTCCACCAGATGGCTGCTCTCCAGGAACTGTGCTGGTAGGAAGGATTGGCATCTCATATGCACAAAAAGCCTAAATTTTTTTAAAAAAAAGTTTTTTTTTTTACCGTTCACTTCTATTTGACAGAGAGCCACACCATAAAGTGTGAGCAGAGGAGGGTCAGAGAGAGAGAGGGAGACACAGAATCAGAAACAGGCTTTAGGCTCTTAGCTGTCAGCACAGAGCCCGAGGTGGGGCTCGAACCCATGAACCGTGAGATCATGACCCAAGCTGAAGTTGGCCGCCCAACGGTCTGAGCCACCCCGGTGCCCCCAAAAACCCTTAATTTTAGACCCTTTCTTATTCTTCCCAGATGATTTTACCCACCTGGATAGAGGCAGAGGGCTGTGTGATGTAAGGGTATACACACAGAGCACCAGGCTCAGATCCCACGTCCACCCGTGCTAGCTGTGACACCTTGAGGACATCATGTCATCTCTCTATGCCTTGATTTTCTTACCTGTAAAATGAAGATTATGGCATATCTAGCTCACAGCTCTTGGGAAGATCTTAATAGGCCCTAAGTAGAACATAGTTAAGTGTTAAGTATCAAGGGCTATCACTATTCTATATAGTCAGAGAGCAAAACTGAGAAGTGTGGGAGAAAGCATTCATCATATGACATCGCAGTGTTGTTCGCCTGTTTGTAATACACTGCGAATTACTAGAAATTCCATCATTATCTGATAAACAGGATAATTACATTGCAGTCTGTAATGGGTATGTGTATTTTTCTATTTGAAACATTTGTTCAAGATGTACAAGACACATTTTTTGGATCACACAATTTTGTATAGTTTTGTTTTGATCCATCTTTATTTCTTAATATCTAGAGGCCTCAGGAAATGGAAGTGGTCAGGGCAATTTACCATTTCTGAAAGGCTTGCTGTTCGTCATGATGACTGTCATCCAAGTGAGCCCTCATTCGTGTTGCAAATGGAGTGAGCTGAGCATGTTTATGTTTTACTAATTTTTTTATTATCAGTTCACTTATCAATGGAATATATCCTTAGAGATTGCAAGTATTTTTTAATTGTAAAGCCCTTTCAAGCTCTTACACAAAAGATGACATATAATTACAAATTATAATAATGTAAGCAATATATTATATCAAGTAAATGTCTGTTTTTTATCTGAGCTAAATGACTAGCAGGAGACATGTTTGGTATACGTGAACTATGTCCATGGAAACATGAGGTTATTACCTTTAAGCTACTGGAAATTTTAATTTCTATTTATTTAAATGTTTTTAAAACTTTTCAGCCTTATTGAGATATAAGTAATATATGACATTGTAGAAATTGAAGTTGTACAATGTACTGATTTTATATATGTATATGTTGGGAAAATGAATAATAGTAATTTTAGTTAATACATCCATCACCTTACATAGTTACAATATTTCTTCAGTGGTAAGAACTTCTAAATATACTCTCTTAGCAACCTTCAAATATACAATACAGTATTATTAACTATTGTCATCATGTCATGCATTACATCCCCAAGACTTCTTTATCTTATAATGGGAAGCTTGTACCCTTTGACCACCTTCATCCATTTCTCTCACTCCTTAAATATGCCTCTGAGAACTACCAGTAGGTTCCCTATTTCTATGAGTTTGAGTTCTTGAGATTCTACACATGAGATCATACAGTATCTCTGTCTGACTCACTTCACTTAGCATAATGCCCTCAAGTATTATCCATATGGTTTCACATGGGAGGATTTCCTTATTTTTTTATTGTTGAGTAATATTCCATTGTGTGTATGTGTGTGTGTGAGCACGAGCAAGCATGCACATGCCTGTGTGTGTGTGGATCATGTTTTTTTCTCAGTAGACTTCATTTTATAGAGCAGTTTTATTTTTTATTTTTTAAATGTTTAGTTTTGAGAGAGACAGATTGAGAGAGAAAGAGAGAGAGGGAGAAGGAGAGAGAGAACAAGTGAGGGAGGGGCAGAAAGAGAGGGAGACACAGAACCCAAAGCAGACTCCAGGATCTCAGCTCTCAGCACAGACCCCAACCCATGAACCGTGAGATCATGACCTAAGGTGAAGTCAGATGCTTAACTGAGTAAGCCACCCAGGTGCCCCTATACAGCAGTTTTAGATTTACAGAAAAATTGAGCAAAGTACAGAGTTCCACAGTTTTTCCTGTTGTTAGCATGCTACATTAGTATTGTATATTTTGTATATTTTATATTTAATGAACAAATATTAGTATATTTTGTATATTTTACACTTAATGAACCAATATTAATATGTTATTATTAACTAACATTTGTATTTTATTCAGATTTCTGTGGGTGTTTTTTTGTTTCTTTGTTTTTTTTGTTTTTTGTTTTTTTTTGAGAGAGAGAGACAGAGTAAGTGAAGAAGGGGCAGAGAGAAGGTGAGAGAGAATCCCAACCGGGCTCAATGCTTATAGCACAGAGCCCCAGGCGGGGCTGGAATCCCGGATCATGACCTGAGCCGAAGCCATGAGTCAATGCTTAACCAACTGAGCCACCTGCCTCTGGATTTCCTTAGTTTCTAATTGTGTGTGTGTGTGTGTGTGTGTGTGTGCGCGTGTGCGATCCAGGATTCCATCCATGAGACCACATTACATTTAGTTGTCTTATCTTTTTAAGCTCTCTTGGCTGTGGCAGTTCCTCAGATTTTCCTTGTCTCTGATGACCTCGATAATTTTGAAGAAGACTGGTCTTATAGAATGCCCTTCTATTGGAATTTGTCTGTTGTCTTCCTCATGGTTTAAATTGGGTCTTCTGGAAATGAAGACCACAGAGATGAAGTGTCATTTTCATTACATCCTATCAAGGGCACATACTTTCACAAGCTTTATGACTGCTTATGTTGATCCTGATCACCTGACTGAATAAGGTTTGTCAAGTTTCTTCACTGTAAATTTACCCCGTTTTCCTTCCTTTCCATGCTGTGCCCTTTGGAAGGAAGTTGCTGTGCATAGCCCACATGGAAGGAGTGTGGAGTTAATGCTCTTCCCTTCCTTAGGGTAGAATATCTACATAAATTATTGGTAATTCTTCTGCATGGTGGTTTTGTTTTTCCCTCTCTCCCCATCTACTGAGTCATTCAATCATTTATTTCTATCAACATGGACTCATGGATTTTATGTTTTGGGCTATAATTCAATACTTCTTTCTTTCTTTCTTTTTATTTATTTATTTATTTTTGTTTGAATTGCTCTAGCTTTAGCCATTGGGATCTTTTTCAGTTGGCTCCTGTATCCTTTTGACATACCTCATCAACGTGTTTGTTCATTTGTTTGTTTTGTTTTACTGCTGTTTGTTTTCTGAGCACGTCCTAATTTTCTGGCACTACACAATGTTCCAGGCTTATTTTGTATCTTGTATATATTCTGCCCCCAGTTCTAGAACCAGCCATTTTTCTAAGGAGCCTTAGCTCCTTTTACAAAAGAATAGTATTAAAAATCATGATCAGGTCCTAAATGTGCTCACTGTTACTGGGAATCATTTATTTTAGGCCCTTGGTTGACAAAGCAAAGGTATGTATGTATGTATACTAACATGTATGTGTGTGTGTGTGTGTGTGTGTGTTACCATCAGTAATTATGTCAAATTAAAGTGAGTTCATAGACTCTCTTCAATTCTATGCTATTGGTATATGGATCACTCTAGCCCCTTCCCCTTGCTTATCTGTAAAGTCCCACCCAATAGTGAGAAATCGAGCTCTTGCCCTCTTATCTACTTGCTTGAATGTTCGGTTCCAGGATACATGTGTAGTGATATCAGATTTGTTAAAACTGTACCTCTGTGGAATCAATGCTTATATGCAATTCCTTTCTCTTTTAGCCTTACAAACTCCATTACCAAAGTTACTTAGGTTAGCACATTTTCTCACCACCCCCTTCAGTGAGGTTGTTTCGTATATTTTAATATATAATTATATTCTCTTGTCACAGTCTGCATTCTTTCTTGGAATCTCCATGTTCTAAAATGATATTTTCAAAAACTTTGGACAAATTAAGACTCATTCTTTATGCTATCAAGTTCTACAGATTTTGACAAGTGCATAGTGTCATATGTTCACTACTACAATATCATACAAAATAGTTCCACTGCCCTAAAAATCTCCTGTGCAGTTTACCTCTTCATCCCTCCACCCCTTATCTGAACCTCTGGCAGTCACTGATATTTTATCATCTCTATAATTTTACTTTCCCAAAATGTCAAGTATTCAAAACAGTTTGAATCATGCAGTATGGTGGCCTTTTCACACTGGTTTCTTTATATGCATTTAAGATTCATCCACATATTTTTGGTGGCATGATAGCTCATTTATTTTTATCATAGAATTTTATCACATATATTCAGTTATAGGGATGCACCACAGATTGTTTGTATAGTCATCTATTGAGAATATCTTACTTGCTTCCAGTTGCTGGAATTATGAATAAAAGTGCTATAAATATCCATGTATAGGTTTTTGTGTGGAGCTAAGTTTTCAAATCAGATGGATAAATAGGAATGTGATGTCTGGAACATAGAGTAAGACTATGTTTATCTCTGTAAGAAGCTGCCAAACTGCCTTCCCAAGTGGCTGTACTATTGTGCATTCCCACCAGTAATGAATGAGTTTCTGCTGCTCCTCATCCTCAGCGTTTGGTATCATGTGTTTGGGTTTTAACCATTGTAATACATGTTATCTCACAGTTGTTTTAACCTGAAGTTCCTTAACCAAAAATGATATTGAGCACCTTTTCAATATTGTATATATTGTTGGAATTGGCTTGCTAATATTTCTTGTATCCATGTTCATGAGAAATATTGGTCTGTAGTTTGTAGTTTTCCTTTTTTACAATATCTTTAACTGATTTTGATATTAGGTTAATGCTGGCCTCACAGAAGAAAATTAGGAAATATTTCCTCTGTTTCTATTTTCTGGATGAGCTTATAGAGAATTGATATCATTTCTTTCTTTCTTTCTGGTAGAATTCACTATTGAAACTGAGTCTAGTGCTTTCTGTTTTGGAAAATTATTAATTATTGATTCAATTTCTTTAACAGATATGAGCCCATTAAGATTATTTATCCTTGTATAAGTTAGGTAGTTTGTTTCTTTAAATAATTAGTCCACCATATCTAGATTATCAAATTTGTGGGTATAATATTGTTCCTAATATTTCTTTATTATTCTTTTGCTCTCCATGATGTTAGTAGTGATGATTTCTCTTTCATGTCTAATAGTGGTGATATGTGTCTTTTCTCTTTTTTTCTTGACTCACCTAACTAGTAGTTTATCAATTTTATTGTTCTTTACAAGAACCAGCATTTGGGTTTTTTTTTGTTTTCTCTATTAATTTCCCATTTCAATATCATTGATGTCTGTTTTGTTATTTCTTTTCTTCTCTTTGCTTTATTTCCTTTAAAATTTTTTTATGTCTTTATTTTATTTTGAGAGAGACAGAGAGTGAGTAGGGGAGTGGCAGAAAGAGAGGGAGACACAGAATCTGAAGACAGACCCCAGGCTCAGAGCTGTCAGCAGAGAGGCCGACCCGGGGCTCAAACCCACGGACTGTGAGACCATGACTGAGCTGAAGTCAGATACTTAACCGACTGAGCCACCCAGGTGCCACTCTTTGCTTTATTTCTAAATTTTTCTTCCTTCTATATTTCTTAAGAAAGTTTAGATGATTGATTTTAGATCTTTATTCTTTTCTGACATATGTATTTAATTCCATAAATTTTCCTTAAGCACTCTGTATGCTTCATCACAAAATTTTTTAATGAGTTGAATTTTCATTTTCATTTAGTTCAAAACACTTTTGAATTTTCCCTTGAAACTTCTTTTTTGACCTATGTTTTCCTTCTTTATTTGGTCTGCAAATCTGGGGTTTTTCCAGATCCCTATCTGTTACCTATAGTTAATTTAATTCCATTCCAATTTGATAAAGCACCTCTTGTAAGTACCTTTACAGATAAATGAAGTCTCTAAATGTTTAGATGATGAAGGTTAACTATTAATGATGCAGTAAGGGTAGACTATTATAATGAAGCAGTTCTTAGACCAAATTCTACCACATACTGAGACATTTTCTAAGCAGGCATAAAATAGTGCCTACAACTGCTCTTGTAAACTTATTGATCTCCCATCCCTCTGCTCTCATAGGTAACTCACTGCAACTTGCATGAAATGTTCACCAGAGGCAAGTTAAACAATATTTTTGAGGGAAAATGTGATCACCTCTTTAGTGACCATCAGAATCTACTGATCCAGTGGCTGGACCCTGAGGGCTTCCTAGGGATTAAGTCTGGAATGCTCTCTCAAAGAATACAAGATACAGGATTTGCTAGATTTTATTCTGGCTTTGTGCAAGAATGGGAAGTGTCACTACAATATTTTCATAACTTGAGTATCATTACTTTCACCAATGAAATTAACATAGCTGGAACACTATAAAAATTACCTTACAGTGTGGCCTTTCTGATCTATTATTAACTTCTAGGTTACCACCCAAGAAATGACAGTTCCTATCAGGATGATTTACTGCCCTGGAAGTTACTTTAAACAAACACACATTTGCATCACACTGTCTATGCTGAAGTATTTTAAATTTAATGTCATATATTGTAACACCAATATCTGGAATACAAGAAGAGGAATGGTTTTGAGGAAAGAAGAATAACTTACTTATGTAAATCCTGACATTCTACAAAAATATATAGCTGTGCACGATAGGAAGATGTTTAACCATTAAAAGCAATCTTTTTCCAAATTTACTTATTTCTTGTTTGTTGGTACCAGGCAAGATCCTCTACCAAGAAAACATATAGTGCAATCTAAAAGCAATTTTCTGTCAGCATTTTTTCATGGGATCTTTATTTGAAAACATTGGTTTTCCAGAGGAGTAAAAAGGTTAGATCATATCACAACAAAGGCTGACCAAAAAAACAACACATTCCAACATATATGAATTTTAAGTATGTTAATTCTCACATAAAAATAGAAGCATGTAGTATCTTTCTAATTAAATTTGATTCAATGAGACTGAGACTTCCTCCCCTAAAATTTTATTAAATGCTTTGATGTGGTGGTGGGAAGCATGAAAAATAATTTTAGGGGCAGCTGGGTGGCTCAGCTGGGTAAGCGTCTGACTCTTGATCATGATCATGATCTCACAGTTCCTGAATTGAAGCCTATCGGGCTCTGCGTTGACAGTGTGGAACTCACTTTGGATTCTCTCTCCCTCTCTGTCTGCCCCTTCCCCACTTTCTCTCTCTTTCTCTATTTCAAAATAGTGACCCTTCCCCACTCACTCAAAATAAATAAATATAAACTTAAGAAAAAAGAAAGATAATTTCAGTTTGTAGGGCCATGGCAAAAGAAGACAGTGGCATAAGCAAAAAGACAGAATGACCTGATCTGTACTAGAATCCTCTCTCTGATCTCCCCCATCTATGCTTCCTGCTGTCTTCCCACCCTACTGCTTGTATGAAGTCTAGGTGAACAGCACCTATGTGTATGCTATATTCATATCCCTAGGTAATTTGTATGTCTGTAAATTAGATGCTCCTCATTTGAATCTAGCTATACTCCTTACTGGTTCTGTCACATTGTCCAAATTTCCAAATTGTTCTTTGTCTCAGTTTCTTAATCTGTGAAATATAAATAATAATTGTGTCTGTCACAGAGATTATGTGTGTATCCGATGACCTAATTTATGTGATGTGCTTAACAAAGGGCCTGGCACACAGTAAAGTACTTCAGTACACCTTAACTGTTATCATTTCAGTGCAGTTTTGAGTGAGACTGAATTCAAAATTATTGTAGTAAGATAGCTAGATTCCATGTTTTCTTTGTTGGGTAGATGAATCAATCTATCTTGCAGTTGGTCTTCTGTGTTTAGGTGAGAGTCAGTTGAGTAGTTCTGAGTTATGTAAACGTAAGATTGAATTTCCTTGAGGAAGAAGGAGCAAGACAGTTGAGAGCCAGACGAGGGAAGTCCTTAGTGAAGCTTGGACTGTAAAGAAGAGTAAACGTGGTCAAGAAGCCTCCTGGGAGGAAGAGAGTCCTCTATCACCTCTTGAGATTTGATATTATCAGAAACTGTGTGATGAACTCCCATGATTTTAGTTAATCATCTGGTAGGAAGGAACAAGGGCCTCAAAGAAGTATGTCATATGGAGGTAGAGTCTAGGCTCAACACTGAGTGGTTAAAGCCCTTTGGGGACAGGGCTACTTTCAGGCAATTCTCATGCCAAGACTAGAGGACTCTGGGACCCAGGACCTTGCCCACTATATTGTGTGTTGTATAGAGGATGCCCCTGCACGTGAGGATAAACCAAAAGATCTTCACTTTGGATACTCAAGGTTGGGACATTCCTCTCAACGCTTTCTCTTTTAAGGGGTTTACATTCTTAAGGGTCATCTCAGCGGAATGAAACAACCCATTTGACTAAAAGAAACCAATTCCAACAGCAACCAATGAAGAAATATGGCAATGAAGGAAAATAATAATAATGGAGTAGGCAGGTTGCCATTCTTTCAAATGCAGGTAGAGCTGAGTGGTCCTTAGGGGTAACAGTTGACTTTAGAACACCTCAGGGAGGTATTACTGGATTCTAGATAATTTGGGCAAGCAAGTTTTAAGAGATCAGGAAAATAAAAAGGATAAACCCATATTATGTGAAGCTGACACACCACTTACATTGTATTCATTCTTCCATCCATTTATTACTCATCCATTTATTTATTCATCAATTTGGTATATATTGAAGGTGCTATTTAAGATAAAAAGCTTTAGGGGCACCTGGGTGGCTCAAATGGTTGAGCATCTGACTTCAGCTCAGGTCATGATCTCATGGTTCGTGGGTTCAAGCACCGTACCAGGTTCTGTGCTGACAGCTCAGAGCCCAGAACCTGTTTCAGATTTTGTGTCTCCCTCTTTCTCTGCTCCTCCCCTGCTCATACTCTGTCTCTGACCCTCTCTCAAAAATAAATAAAACATTTAACATTTTTTTAAAAAGGTGAAGAGCTTTAGAAGTCATGTTTTTGCCAAGGGGCCAATAATCCCATTAACCAGACATGTTTCTTGAGGCAGCATATGAAAGAATACCATTATGTTTCATTTATTACTATCTTGCCAATGAAACATTGTATACTCAGAAAATCCAATCTTCACCTTAGCACATGTGGTGAAATGTTTCACTTCTGTGTGTGTGCGGTGGGTGGGGGGTGGGGCGCGGGGGGCACTAGGCCACACATAAGTATTTGTCTTTACATATTCTTAGAATTTGGAATTTTGGGATAACAAAGTACTTATGTCAGTCTTTGCTTGATTTTAGTGTAGTGACTGCTTTGGTGTGGAAGTTTGTTTTGCAAAACAAAAGCTCTAAACACTACTTGGATAAGAAAACCTCAGAAAGCATGCCCTGGTGGTGTCTCCCTCATCAACCTATAGAGACTAATCAAAATTGGTGCCCTTGGAAGCACTGCCTGTCATTTCCTCTAATGACTAACCTGGAAGAGGTCCTTATTGGAACACCTTGCCCAATCACCAAGTAAGGAATATCCATCCACTGCCAATTCAGTCCTTATGAGTCTAGAATAAATGAATTCCCACCTGTCATGGAATATCAAGTATTTCTGTGTCTGTTCAGCAAGGGTAATATTAATGGTGCACTAAAAACAGAACTGTGTTTGTGGATCTGCTATCTTTGTTCCTTTGCTAATCTTGTATATTTTCCTTTTTGGTCTCAAGATGGAGAGATTTTTATCCAAGAATAAACATGCTTTTGGATGCAAGGAGACATCCAATTCAGTATTCCTTAATTAATGTAATCTTTTTAAAAGCGTCCCAATATCCTTAGGATGTCTTAGAGTACCTAGACAGAATGAGGAAAGAGCTAACATGCACTTATTTAAAAATTCCTATTCATAGCACAGCTCACTGAAATACTCTACTAATCAGCTGTCAGGCAGGCAGGTCTCCTGGTAGCTTTTGGACAGCCCCCAGGCTCACAGAAAGATGGTGGAGAGGGTCAGGTTGACAGATTGTTTTTGCTGTCTTAACGAGTGAAAATTAACTGATTTTGCTGAAAAATCTCTCCAGATTATGACAGATAAGACATCTTTCACAACATGATATGTTTTCAGTGGGCAGCTCTGGTTTCTTCATGTAGAGATTGCCGATCCAGCTTTCCTGTTCTAGTATATTCCTAGTTAATTTTTTGCCATGGTGATTCATCATCCCAGCAAATCCCTGGAAACACAAACAGAAGAGCTTAGAAAGCAAAGGCAGAATATGTCTTTTTTTTTTCTTTGCCTAGGGTGTCCTGTGGTAGAGTTGACACATTGACTGCTGAATCATTTTGTCTGTTTGCTTGGTCAATTCCTCTTTTGTAACGAGCGTGAATATACGATACAAAGATCTTCATACTTCGTGATCATTCCCTTTATGTTAGTTTACATACATCTACAACCCCTGAATAGCCTTCCAGGCCATGTACCATGGTCCATAAGTCCATAAATATTCCAACCTTGATTGAATTTCATTTCCACTCAAAGTATATAAGCAGGTAAAGCAACCAAAGCATTGGGAAGAATTTTGCTTTCCAATGTTTTTTAAGGCTGTCCCTGAATGAGGCATAGTAGAGTTGCTGTCCACTTTGAGCTGACACCCACAGACCAAGCCAAGCCATCCATAAACTAAGCTTCCTCCCTCCCTCCCCCATTCATCATTCATTTGGGATCTGCCATATTGCTTATAGGTGTGAGTAGAAGGAAGTATGCTATTATAATAGAGTTGGATGCTGTCTTAGTGGAGCCTGCTATAACAAACAAGCATGGACTGAGTATGTAGCTTAAACAACAAACATTTATTTCTCACATTTCTGGAAACTAAGAAGTCCAACAACAAGGCTCCAGCAGATTTGATATCTGGCATCTCGTTTCCAGGTTCCTAGATTGCCATATTATCTTTAGATCCTCACATGGCAGAGAAATTGAGCTCTGGATTATTTCTCTCTCTACAAAGGCACATACCCTTCATAGGGGCTCTGTTCCCCAAACCCCATCCAAACTTCATTTTAACCATTTCCAAAAGTTCCCCTCCAAATACCACCACACTGGGGGTTAGGCTTCAACAGATGAGTTTTAGGAAGGTACAAACACTCAGTCTGTAGGAGATGTGGTGGGGAGTTCTGGCCTACCTGCCCATGTATCTTATATGTGATCTCTAGTCCTGCTTATGCTTGATGCCAGATGTACCACCTCCATCTGACATTGACCTACTCTGGGCCTCCCCAACCTTATGACTGAGATTGACAAGACCCAGCCCATAAGGGGCAATGAGCTGTATGGTCATGTGGCACTCTACAGTGAGGGGACCCATCTCCACTAGGGCCTAGTACCATGTCAGGAGGTGTTTTTCCAAAACCATATAATTCTCTTCTGTAGATAGCACAGCCTTCCTCTGGAAACCCAGGGGCCTGAATTAAGATTCAGTCAGTGGGACATGGCACAACCTCTACTCAGCCTCTTTTGTCACCACTGATATCCACAACACTATAGAGTCTGCACTTATGGCCCAAGTGGTGGCAGGATTGCTTGCCCTCCATCTTGGAGCTGCTTCAGAGTCCTCTATGGAATGTAGCTAATTAGCTATCATGTTTCTTTTTGTGTGTGTGCGTGTGTGTGTATGTGTGTGCATGTGTATGGTAGGATGCGCAAGGCACACTAATTTGGAGGAGATGTTGCAGTATGTTCTTAACTTCTGGATCCCTAAAAATTGTATGACTATGTCAAGCCTTTGAATTTTTTCAGGGCCCATATCCTACCCTATGGGAAACATATCTCTTACAAGATTTCTGTATGTAAGGCAACTCGCTCATTGGCCCCTATAAATATAGTTTCATTGATAAAATGAGTCAATGTGACTTTCTGTAGGATGCCCAGATGATCCAGATTTCTTTGGTATGTTTTGATGAATGGCAGTAGAATTGTTCCTAATGCTATCAATAAATATTTTTTCTGATCCAGGTGAATACAACTGGCTTCTGATACTCTTTTCTGATTAAGATAGAAAATAATTTATTTGTGTTGCTCCAGGAAGGGTATGTTTCTGGGCAAGGTAGCTCTCTACAACTGAGGCAGACCCTGAGGTGGTGAGAGCTGGAGGTGACCTCTGACTCTATCCCCTGAGGCTGGGTGGTAAGTCCTTTGTAGGTGAAGTCATGGTATTGGTGGTGTTATTGTTTTACAGGTATTTATAGAACTAAGTTTAAATTTAAGAAAAATTTTTTACTATTAAAAAAATTTTTAAACAGTGGCCCAGAGCAAGAACTGAGACATAGGATTACCTTTCTACTTTTGTATATTATCTATCTATCTATCTATCTATCTATCTATCTATCTATCTATCTATATAAGCCCAGACATGTCTCTTTATTTCCTTGTCTACAGGCTTAGGTCAACTTTTTTTCTCTAAGTTTACTTATTTATTTTGAAAGAGAGTGAGTGAGAGAGAGAACGAGTGAGGGAGGGGCAGAGAGAGAAGGGGACAGAAGATCCGAAGTAGGCTCTGCATCGCTAGCAGAGAGCCTGATGTGGGGCTCAAACTTATGAACCATAAGATCATAACCTGAGATGAAGTCAAACGCTTAACCAACTCAGCCACCCAGGTGCCCTTTAGGTTAACTTTTTGAAGAACAATACACATTTCTCTTCATTATATGAGTTGAAATCTTTGCAGGTAAAACTTCAGTCCCCACAAAAACCTGAGTTACAAGAATCTCTCCTGGGATCCTTGAGGATGTCTACCCACAGTTACTGCCATTTCTCCGTCACCTACAGTGAGCACACAAAATCAGAGTCCCAGTTAAAACAGAACCTGTTTTGTGTGTCATCCTCACACAAGCGGGTGGGGAGTAATTTTGTCCTGTTGTGGAGAGAGGACATAAAGACACAAAAGCCAAAAGTTAATTGATTTAATGGGGTCTTGACATCCATTTTTTGGCAGAGTGATTTTTTAAAAGTATGCTCTACTAATGATACCATTTCTTAAAGTTCTTCAGAAATTTCTCATTATCTTTAGAAGACCGTACAAAGCTCTCAACATGATCTTTTTTCAAGGCCCAAGCATGAGCTGACCTCTGACCACCTCTCCCCACTGAGAGAGGCACCAGACATACATGAGTGAGCCTACAGAACTGGAGAAAGAAATGTACTTTACACACATGATTACACAAATGACCACTTAATTATGTTATGAGAAGTACTGAAATGATTTCTGTTTGTTTTGGTTTTGATTTTTGAAGGTAGCTTGTTGTAAAAGCCAGTGCACTCTTTCCTGCCTCAGCAAGGCATTGTTTGATGTCATTGTTACAGTTCTTTTCTTCTTTCTTTTCCTTCCTTCCTTCCTTCCTTCCTTCCTTCCTTCCTTCCTTCCTTCCTTCCTTCCTGGCAGGGCACAAGAACACTATTATATCTGAGGGTTTGGCTTTGTTCAGTCACCAGTGACATCTACCAGAATCTAGCAATGTCGCTAGAGCCCCATCCTTAGCAGTAGGTGCATTCTCAGATGCCAGTTCCTCTTTAGAGATTGGTGGGTATTAAGCTGTTGCTTCCCCCACTGAGTTGTGTCTGGAGGGCAGGGCTAGAGTGTCTCTTGTCTGCAGTCCAGCTCCACTGGTGTCTGGCCCTGAGCCCCACACCACTTAAATGGAGCCCAGGTGACTTACAAAATACACACTGGTTCCTCCCTCAGCTCTGGCTGTCACTGCGCCCCTCCTTGGGCCTCTCGCAGGAAACCTTGGGCTTCAAACTGGTCAGGCTCCTCTGGAACCATGACAGTACCTTGACAGCTTCAGCAGCGACTACTGCTACACCTCCCCTCATGTTGGATCTCTTGAATAAAGACCATTGTCTGCTTTCTTGGACAGCCACTCCTTGATCTTTTCCAATGGATGAACCTTGCAGGGAAATTAAACCCTTAGCCCTGGCTCCTGTTTTCCTCAATGTCCAGATTTATTACTCTGTTTCTGGGCTTGGCTGATGACACATATTTAAGAACTTAGGTTTAAAAACAAAAAACCCCCCTCCAGTCTGTCCTTTAGAAAGGACAGCAGAGGGTGGGGCTGAGGGTGGGATGGAGTCAGAACACAGCTTACATTCACTTCCTTGAGGTGAGAGGAGACTGATGATAAAAAGGCAAGGAGGCAGGCAGAGAGGGCAGGGCGCCTGTCTTCTCTAATGTTTTGCCCTTCCCCACATCATTCTGTGCTGGATCCACTGCTACTGAATCTGGCTCGGGTACTCACACTGAGATCCCACACTATTGATTCGCTTAGGGCTGTGTGCCAGTTTTCTCTTTCAGCCCATACAAAACTAATCAAATTAATGGATGCCGCTGCTGGTTCTCATCAAATGCCATTAAAATATAACTCTTTCATGAATAATTCTAAACACTGACTCAAAGCAATTGATTACAAGAACTACGTAGTTCAAATGGGAGGAATAATTGATGTTTTCAACATGTAAATAGGCTTCTAAGGAATTCTGAGATACAAGTTATAGAAGTACAGCTATAATCACAGTTTTAGAGCTTCTAACTTGTGTTTATTTTCTAATTTTGGCTTTCAGAGAACAACATATAAAATCCTGCAAAACGGTTTCATCATCTCTCTGCATTCCGTTTAGTCCTGCCTATGGATTCCCTGAGTGCTTGGAGTTTTTCCTCCTAGAGCTATAATTTCACCAAATTATGTAGAATGGGGTAGTATATTTTTTATTTGGAAGGTCCAGTATCTTACGATACACCATCAGTGATTATGCAACTGTCTAGCCAGTCAATCACAGTCAACTCATTCATGCAAATCTGTAGTAGAATTGCTGAACAGTCGGATGAGAATATAGCACCTCTGTCTCAGGAATTAGACTGGTAGACTTGCAGCTGCCACTCTAATCTGCTGCTCTTTGTTTTAATTCTCTCTCATGCTTTGTCCTGGTCTGACTCCTAGTAGCGGTCTTGAGAGCCCCGTACTTGAGGAAGAATTTGTATGCATTTTTCGGAATCAATTGTAGCACGCCTTTTTAATTAGATTTTTAAAATTTGCTATCCTTACCTCCTTTGAATGGTTAATTTTATGTTTCAACTTGAGTGGGCCATGGGTACCCAGATTAAGCATTGTATATATGTGTGTCTTCAGAGGTGTTTCCAGATGAGATTCGTACTGGAATTCGGTGAACTCAGTAAAGCAGACTACCTTCCCAATGTGGTTGGGTATCATCCAATCCATTGAGGGCCTGAAAGGAACAAAAGGCAAAAGAAGGGGAAATTTGGTCCCTTTTGTTTTCTTCTTCTTCCTACCTCGCTGTAGAGCTGGGCCATGTCATTTTCTTCTGTTCTTGAATTGGGATTTATATTATTGGCTCCCTTGGTTTTCAGGTCTTCAGACTCAGACTGAATTTCCTGGGTTTACCACTTGCAGAGGGCAGATGTGGGACTTCTTTGCCTCCATTATCTTATGAGACAATTCCTCATAATAAATCTTCATCTATATTTATATCTCTCTGTATCTCCTAAATCTGTATCTTCACATCCTGTTGGTTCTGATTCTCTAGAGAGCCCTCATTAATATGCACCCCATTTCCCAGATTGAATGTAAGTAGGGATCCTGCCTCCTGTCTGACTTCAAGGATTTGATTGGTAACAGTCCTTCCCCTACAACATTTATCATGGAGAGGATTAGAGAATTTGAGCATATTATACTACATAAATGAGACAATTCTAAGTACATTGCCTCACTCTTTAGTTATTCATTAAAATTTTATTGAGTCAGAAACAATGATAAAAGATAATTAATGTATAATTCCTCTCCCCACTCAGGTCATTTTTATAGGCAGAGTCAATAACATTATAATCTAATACAAGATACAGACATATAAAAATATAGAAGAAAAGGATGTTAAAGATATTATAATAGATAAACTGTAGGTCATATAGGCACACAATAGAGGGGTAGGCAGTTCTACTTTGGAAGATTAAGAAAGACCTAATAAAAGAGGTGATACTTGAGTTTATCCTGGTGGTCATAATGGAAAAGGGAGATTCTAAACAAAAGATAATGAGCAAAAGCAGAGGTAAGTGATACAGTGGCTCATTAGAAGAGTAGAAAGCAGTTGAACATTGCTGGGTGATTAGAACCCACTGGCCATGGGAAAATAAAACAAAACGAAACAAAACAAAAAGAAGTCAGATAGGGCCTTGAGACCAGATAGGATTTTGCATTTTATCAATAATTTCCAAATTGATGTTTGTTAGGGAATCACCCATAGAATTCTTAAAACTCAGCTCAACAGTTTTTTCCTAAACTTACTACTGAGTTGGAACTTCCAGGGGTGAGATCTAGTTGGGCATATATTATGTAAATGCTTGTCTCATTAGAAATTGCCCCAATTCTTTCCTGTCCTTTATGGTGTAGAGCTGAATGACATTTTCTGCCATACCTTGCCAGAATTCTGGCCAATGGAATGCACAAAGGGATATGTTCTTCAGTCTTCCTATAAGATTTTCCTGACCTTCTTTCCTTCTTCATTAGCCAGCTAGACACACAGAACACTAAGATCCCAGAGAGTCAAGGAACCACTTGTTGAACTATTTCTGAAACCCCATGTCACTGAATGGAAAGCCACCCAGGGACACTCACTTCAATTGCAACATGAACAAGAAAGGATATTTTGTTGTGTTAAGCCACTGTGAATTTGGAGTTGTAGACAGTGTTATTAAAAACCACTGGTAAGCAGTAAGTGGTCACTGAATGAGTGAAGTAACATGGTGGGATTTAGACCCAATAAAGATTGTTCTGATAAAAGTCTAGAACATGGATTGTACTGGACAAGGTGAGAGTCAGGAAGATCAATTAAGACCACACTGCAGGTGTTCTAGAATGATGAGATCTCTGCATGGCAGCAGCAATGCCAGAGAGGAGAGCAGACCCATGAGACTCAAAGTAGGTACAGTCTCTTTCCACTGGACACATTCGATATGCAAATGAAAGAACCCCTCAGTTTTCTGGCATATTAGAAACTAAATATTGCTCTTCAAATTCAAGAACATTATAATTTGTTCAAAGGCAATTTTATAGTAATTTCATCATTATCAAATCTGAATAGTAATTGTTAAGAGTTGTCTTTCCTAAATTAGTTATTGCTCCTTGTCTCATCTTACACATTTTGTTTCAGACAAGAGTGACTATTTTTTAAATTTTTTTTTATGTTTTTAATTTTATTTTTGATAGAGAAGAGACAGCATGAGAGGGGGAGGGGCAGAGAGAGAAGGAGACACAGAACCAGAAGCAGGCTCCAGGCTCTGAGCTAGCTGTCAGAGCACAGAGCCTGACGCGGGGCTCGAACCCACAAACGCGAGATCTGACCTGAGCCAAAGTCGGAGGCTTAACCGACTGAGCCACCCAGGTGCCCCAAGAGTGACTATTTTTAAGTGCTGACCTTTTCCAGTGTAGTTAAGTTGAAGTCAACTGGACTAAACAGACAAATAAGGTATTCGAAGCAAATAAATCCATAAGCTGAATGAAGAACCAGAATACTGTTTTAAAATATCATTCTATAAATGATTATGTTGTGCCTAAGGTTTTGCCTGGATTCCATGGTATATAAGATAGGTTCTTCCTAAAAGGCAAGGCTGGAGTGATGCCCTGATTTGGAATGGCTTCCTTGACTGCACCCACATGCAGCTGGGAAGACCCTGAAGTGCAGGGGCGCAGGTGTGCTTGTTGGCTCTCTTTGAAATGCTGAAGACACTTCAGGATTTATGAAACGTGGTGGATTACGGGGATGATGAGAAAGCCCTGATAAGAGAAGCTGCTAAAGCGATCATGAAGGGAAGGAAATAATTTAAGAATGCTAGAGCAGAAAAAACCTTGACGAATAGGTTTGGCCCAGCAGCTCCAAGGGATTATGGCCATTGATTTCAGACAACTTAGCCACTTGCTTTAAACTAAGGAATCTGAACTTCTGTTAAAAGTGAAATGTGTTAACATTGCGGCTTGTAGAGTTCAAAACACTTACAGAGAGACAAATTGGGAGCAAACAGCCTGACCATGTTCAATGGCGGCATTGGCCTGGAGCTGCTGATGAAGGCAAATGAGTGGGCGCCATTGAAAGGTGGGCACTGAGGTGACTGGTGTCCCACACCTGCGAGAGGACCTCACATCTGCACAATTTACCGAGGTTCACAAAATTCTTCCACGTACAGTTTTAGTTCACCCTCTTTAAGACTCTGTGAGGTATTCCCATTTGTGGGGTGAGAACCTAAGGCTTATAGTGTTCCAGGGACATGTTTTTCAAAGCTAGTGTTTGTCCTGTGACAATACCGCTGCTTGCCTTGATAAAGATTTTTAAAAATAATAAATTTCAGATGGTTTCTTCAGAATATAGTTGTTTCTAGAGAGCCCATATTCCAATTATGCTTTCTAAATCTATCCATCAATGCATCATTTTTTTCCTTGTTTGAATATTCATATCTAACACCCTTGAGTGTGTTCAAAACATGCAAAGGTCAATTCTTTCCCCTCCTCCAAGGAAAGTGAAATCAGGAAACAAATCAATTCCAATGCTGGAAATTATGTCAGAACAAATCTGTCGTGTGGTTTTATAAATGGAGTTTAAATCAGAACACCTGGAAATGAACTGAATGCTTCTGTCAGTTAATTCCACCTGATCTGTTTCAATCATAAGATATAACTTGTAAATTGCATCCAGACACCTGTTAGAAATTTTTGACTTAGATTCTTGAGAGATAAGAATTGCTAGAAATCAAGCACCAAGCATACTGTTTGAAATGGATACTACTGTAGTTGAATGGATCTTAATGAAGGTTCATAGTGGAAACTAACGGAGTTACACGCATCTGAGTTCAAATCTTACTTCTGTAGTTGTCAGCCTTTTGACCTTGGAAAAGTTAGTGAACCTCTCTGAGCCTTAGTTTTTAGCAACTGTAAAAAAAAGTTAACCATATTTACCTTCGTGGTTTATGAGGATTAAGTGGGTAATTTATTTGCATATAGAAAATACTCAAAATGGTAGTCTTATTAATATGAGGATTGAGCGATGTTCTGGATAGAAGAAAAAAATTTTCACTAGGGTGAGAAGCATCTATAAATTTGTTTTGTTAACTGTAATTATAAGTTGGACTGGTCCTTCTTAAACATGCAGGTAAGTCCCCAAAAAGCTCAGTAATACAATTATTTTGTGTGAAGGAACTTAAGACCGTATGAAAAATCCTTTGGAAGATAGAGGTAAGAAATATACCTATGACTTTTATGTGATTTATTTATTTGTTTATTTATTTTAAGTTTTATTTATTTTTTGAGAGGGAGAGAAAGAGTGCAAGCTAGGGAGGGGCAAGAGAGGGGGACAGAGGATCTGAATCAGGCTCTGCACTGGTAGCAGAGAGCTAGATGTGGAGCTTGAACTCATGAACCCTGAGATAATGACCTGAACCAAAGTGAAAAGCTCAACCAACTGAGCCTCCCAGGTGCCCCTTATATGTGTTTTATATTCTCTGAGGCAAAATAATGGATTCCTCACAGTTAATTAAAATAATATCTGTGGTATATTATACTTATTAAACTAGTAATAATACTGTTTTTACTTAGATTTTCAGAATGTCTATCATAAAGCATCTACAAGGCATTCTTGTTTAAAATATGTCAACTTTTATATGCCGATAAAGTAAGCAAACTGACTTTTCTGCCATCTTTGTTCTTCCATCAAGGATGTTTTAGACTCTCTAAATTTTTAAGTGTTGATTTTTGACTTTCTCCTCTCACATTGCCCACTGTCCCCACACCCACCTCTGTTGTTTGTTTCACGGGACCCATGTCCCCTCTCCCAGGGTTCACCATGTTTCCTGGGAAGACACAGAGTAACATGAGTGGTAGAATGTTTAAAAAATCAACCAATCGACCAATCAACCAACAAAACTTTTGTTTAACCCCCTCAGTTATGTTAAAACATCTTCTCAAGTCTTCTTAGGACTCTTATTAGGTAGAAGTATTGGACTCACAATGACTTTACGCTTATGCTCCTTTGACAAAGGCCTGTGTACCTTGGCCAGACGTTTAAAGCCCACTCACACTAAAACTACCATTTTTCATTTCCCAGATGTCATGGCAAGAACTTCCGTTCACGTTCCACCATCTGCCTAACCTTGTCTTTCCGTTATGTATCGACTGCCTTTTTTTTTTTTTTTACATTTATTTATTTTTAAGAGATAGAGTGAGACAGAGCATGAGCAGGGAGGGGCAGAGAGAAAAGGAGACACAGAATATGAAGCAGACTTCAGGCTCTGAGCAAACATTCAGTACAGAGCCTGACACGGGGCTTTGAACCCATGAGCTGTGAGATCATGACTTGAGCCGAAGTCGGACACTTAACCAACTGAGCCACCCAGGCGCCCCTATCTATCTATCTCTTTTTCCAGTCATCTTAAACAAGAGTGACTTGTGAGCTACAAATACTACATCTAAACTTCTCTAGTTGTTCAGATTATAATTCAGTTCCAGTCCAGCCTAAATGGTAGAGGCCAAATATTTATGACCTTGATTCTCTTATCTATACCAGTTCCCAATAATCAGAACCCAATGCACACCAATATGTTTAAAGTAAAAATTCAGATAAATGCAAAAAGTTCCAGTTTATTGCAAAAAAAATTGATTTGTTCTCTCCATCTTAAAGACAGGATTAACTATTAGGTTAAGAGTTGAATTCTGAGGAGCAGAATTTCTGATTTCTGGGGGAAATTAGGCCAGGTAGAATAGTGAGTCATCAGTCTGAGGTGGGAAAACACCATTAAAAGCACAATACCCAGATTGTGGTTGCATAGCCAAGAATTTTAATTTAAAATACGGATCAGTTCAAAGTGAGGACAGATAGATGGTAAGCAGTTATGGAGTGCTGAGGTCCTAGGCAAATGTCAGACAATGCAGTTGGCATCATGAGTCATCAGTTACAGAGACAGCTAAGGGGGTTAGTTATTTTCCCATGTTTCATATTGGGTTGGGTTGGTGATCCACAGGGTAGGCAAATAATGTAACGGAAGTACTTATGGTGGCTAATTGTGAAATATGACGGCAGAATGGACTCCCATCCTCAGATCTGAATGTGTGTGTTGCACAACTGCTTCCCATTGTGCTGTCGGCCAGTAGTGCTTTTGGGAATGACCAGATATGAAATCTGATGCTATAAAAAGTAAAAGGAGATTTTGTGCCTGGCTGACTCTTTGGGCAAATGGAGAAGAAGTAATTCTTAAGATTTCTAATAGGATTCACTGGTAATCTTGGCTGTGCTAAAATATAAGTGAACATGATAAGTGGCCACCATGGGGAGAGTATGAGATAACTAAGTGTGGTTATATAACACAAGCAGGCATGTGGTGATGAGATTTATGTCTAGGCATATATTACCAGGCGTAAATTCATAGTGTTTATTTAATTTTCCATTTAAACTACTAATGAAGTACTCTATAATGTAGGATACTAAAATTGTGTCATATTAGTGCAAATTCTGCACTGCATGAAAGAAAATACTGTAATTACTGAACAGTAGAAATATAATTGTTTATAGTCCTTAAGCATCACTGCAATTAAGGCATCACATTTGTTATGCTTTCTTTAGAATCTGCAGTTAGTGATTTTTTTAAACCTGTTTTAACCCTTTATTTTCTGGGTTTACTACACTTTTTGTTTGCTTGTTTTGTTTTGTTTTTGTTTTGTTTTGTAATGTCCTTAATGGTCCCAAAAGGTCTCATACTCAAAAAGTTCTGTAGAGTAAAATTCTATTGATATATGACTCAGAATTCAAGACTAAATACAAGTACTTTGATTTTATTTGCTAATCTTTGCTTGGCATAAATGGCAAATGTGATGTGCTATCCAAATGAGGTAGCAGAAGGAAGGAGACTCATGGGTAGATAAATAGGTCAAGATCAGTATACACAACTATGGGAAGCCTTCAAGGGTTTGGATCTTGACTATTAAAATGCCATTGCTGAAAAAAAAATGCCATGACTGGTAACTATTCCATTTGTTACTAAAATTTAGGGAAACTTTAAAGATATATTTTCATGTTAGCTGATAGCCAGCTTCTCTAGTCAGTCCCTAGACTAGGATACATATAAGCATAGTGCTCTGTTATTTTTTCTATCTTCTGCTAATTAGATTACCTCATTGAACCACTTTTTCCTTAATGCTCATCTAAAAATTATTGAATAGTATATTCAAAGGATTACATACTGCTAATAAACAACCCTTTCTATAAATCAACTTCCTTCTTTATTCCATAAGACAATAACTTTCAGAATAAAAAATATATAAATATACTTATAGAATAGTGAGTGTATATATATGTATACATATATACATAGTCCTAGGTGGTATTATTTACTTGTCCTAGAGTCAAAAGCTGAATGTTTTATGCGATGCAAATTTGGTACTGGCCAACGCTACCACATTGACCAAGCAGTAACATGGTAAGTTTCTTTAAACAGTATGGTCAGTGGGTTACTATAGTGAGCTCAATCTCTGCATTTTTAGTTTCAGAAATATTTATGATTCTAAGTTGCATTATGCATAGCTATTAAAGGTAAATGAAACAGCAGGGGCATGGTTCCAATTGCTTAGTAAACAATTGTAGGGAAGTGTTTATTAAAGCTGGCTCTCAAGTGACAGATAAATACATAGTTCTATCACACATGCTAAATTCAGCATGCTGCAAGCTTAAAAGCTGGTAGATCAAAACAAGAGAGATTTAAAAAATCATAAAGACAAAATACAGTTATGTCCGTTTGTGACGGGAGAATAATTTTGCCTGAAAAGTGATCTCCCCCAACCCCCTGAACAACATGCAACCACAATTTATGGAACAAAATTAAAAGCAAGTTGGGTGTGTTCCATTTTTTAAGCTCCTCTGGTATCAAGTTAGAAAAAATTAAATAGGTTGTTGTTAAATTAAAATACAAATGCATCCCTCTATTTATAAACAAAAGAAATCACAGAATTATGGATGTATAATTCATATTTATTAATGTATGATGTTTAATTCTTAAAAAAACAAAACAAAAAAACCCCACACAAAATGAGCTACTTAGATTCTTTCATGCACATCTTTTTCTACCTCACAAGGTTCTGCTGCATGATTTTTAGAGGAGTTCCCTTATTTAGGACTGGCATACATTTTTCAATTTTCATTGTCTGGAGCCATATTTACAGAAAGATGTACAAATATTGTAGATAGTAGGCTGTACAACCTTCATATGATTAAAACTTCAGTTCCTTGGTTTTCTCGAGCTTTGTGTAAATGCCAATAAATTTGAGAGTTCATCCAACTGTGCCTCTTAACCTTTGTTCCCATAGGTGAAGGGCAGGATTTTTAATCAAGTAGCAATTTATCTTTAATTAGGAAAACATAATTAGGTATTATCATCTAATTGCAATTACTGGTTGGAGAAAGTCACATTTCACAAGTAGTGACCCATGCTGGATTATCGTTCTCCTATTACTGAATTTTGAATCGGTATTTGTATTTGGCAGATAGCCAATATAAATTCAAAGGTAATCACCATGCCTCTCTGCAGTCCTGCTGTCAAAGTCACCAACTCCACTGCTGAACAGGAAAAAGAGATGCTATCTAAGCCATATCTTGGCTATACCTGTTTTCTGCTAAGACATCAAGTGTAGATCAAGATAACTGTATACAAAAAAAAAAAAAAAAGACCCATGTGAAGTAGGTTAGAGAACTGTTCCACACTTCGTTTCTGGTACAGTTAAAAACAGTTTAATATCTCAAGGCACCACGATGGTTGAACATCAGATACATGGGTAATCAGCTAATCTTCTACTATGCTGTAAAGTCAGTAAATAGCTTGTGCAATTGTGAAAAGCAGTTTCTAGAGGACTGTCAGATATACAGTAGGCACGTGGATTATAATACAAATAGAAAACAATGAGTCCTAGAAAAAGCATGTTGAGCACCGTTGTGGCATTGTTTGTGTTTCTTTACCTAAGACTACGTAAACTTTACATTTACAAAAGGAAAGACTAACTTTTTAAAGTTACACTCAAGGTTGCTTTTTGTGCTATCTCCAAGTAAATGAATCTAGTTCGTAGGTGTACTTTTAGAAGTCGTTGGATCTGGATCGGCTTCAGTCCCGCTGGTAGATTCATTCAAGTGTGAGCTTAAGTTTTCTGATGTTAGGTGGGAAGACTTGTAGACAATCTCATTGAAGTCAGACCTGATGCAGACCAAAGGAGGGTCATTCAGTGGGTCTTCCACTGAGGCCTGTGTGTTTTCTCGAGTGATCCCCATGTCCTTGCTATGTTCTGATGGTGATTTTCTTTTCATGCGAGTGTAAGTTTTGTCTTGATTCTCCATGCCTTGCTCATTTTTCAAAAACCGTCCAAAGAACCAAATGAAGAATCCAAACCACACAAAAGCTATTAAACTTGGAACAAAAGCCAGACACTTGACATCAAGGCTAGCCCCTATGAACCTGCTGTGTAAGAACATATCTCCCTCAACATATGTTTTATTAGTCCGAGGGTTAGTGTGATTGGACCTCCATTCCCAGGAAAGTTTGGTTCTGTTTAAATCCTTTAAACTTTCAGAGTCTTTCACTGTATATATCTTCTGCCCTGGGCCAATATACTGTCCATACTCATGAGGCTTATAAAATATCTGGTTCTTCCACATATTAAGATCCAGAATCAGGACAAGAAAGATAATTCCATAGTTAAACCATTTACCTGCATTAAAGAAAAAAAAAAAAAGAAATACTGCATGTTAGTCAAAGACCTATAAAACTGCAATAGGGGGTTTTTCCCCAATAAAATGGAGATAATGGTTTAATTGCATAAACTGTTCATGTCTTAGGCCTGTTAACAATCTTTTGAGAGTGCGATGCTGCCATTAAATGAATTGGCAAAGGATATTTCCTAAATGCATTCTAGAGCACATGAGAATGTAACTGTGGGTCCCAGAGTCAATAATCTATGCTATTTACACTAACCAGATTAAGCTGCCTTGTTTTATAGGTACCACAGCCATACTCAAATTTGGTTCCATGTGGGTTTTCTCTAGAATATCTTAATTATTATTTAAAAAACAAAGTTCTAATGAAATTCTTAGAAAAGTCTAACATCTGATTGAACATCTCTTACAGTTTTATAATTATGTCTAGGCAAGAAATAAATCATTTTGCAATGCAAACACAGCAGTATATCAATTGAATTCACATTGCTGTTTGTAGGTGACCTGTTGATTAAACCATTAGTTGATGTGATTCAGATCAATAATTCTTAAGCATTCATTTCAAGACTTTAAAAATAATTGCATCAAATTCTCATTGAACAGAATCCATTTGTCAGACATATAAATACAACCAAAGCTGATAAACTGCTTTAGAAGAGATGATTTGGAGAGATTGTAACTGCTATAATTTCTTTGTAGTATTTAAAATTATCCTACAAATAAGACATTGTTTAGAGGCATATTATCTATGATATCTCTACATCTGTAAGTGAAAAGAATATAGGGAGACTTTCAAGGGATACTAGATTCCATTATAATTTTATTAGAATCACAATTTATTGCAAGCTTTACAATATCAAATATGTCATAATATAGTAATACTTACCTTATAGGTTTGCTGTAGCAAATTAGGTGATACATGTAACAGACTCTAAAAGCTTTAGTTATAAATGTTACATATAGTACGTCAAATTATTTTATTTTGTATCTGAAGATAACAGTATTGAACATGATTCAGTTACTGCTTCACAAGATTACGGAGCTCTTGGGACAAAAAAGACTCAGAATCTTGGGTAAACTTATTAAACCAAGAATGGTAAAATGAATTTTGCAATATGTATTCTAACAGAACATACAGCTATATAAAAATAATACTTCATGAGGAGTTTAGGAAAGTGTTTTATCATCATTGTTACACATTTTCAAGTTCCCACTATATGCAAAATTGAAAGGTTTTAATCCTGGCTCTAAAACTTACTAGCTGTGTGATCTTGGTGGGCTAGTTAAGTTCTCTAAACCTCAGTTTCTTTACAAGCAGAAAATAATAGTACTTATTAAAGCTGTTAGTATTTCATTAGATAATTAGATGCTAAACACAGTGCCTGGTACATAATGTAAACTCAGTAACTGTTACGGTTGTTAACACGAAAGCCTTGCCTAAGCCATGATAATGTCTGCATTTGCGCAGGAAGGTACAACTTCTTCTCTATCAAGAGAATTTATCTAAACACTCTGAAGGGAAATTATAACTCTGCCAGTCCTGAAATTGTTCACCTATACAATTGTTAAAATCTTTGTAGTGGAAACTCTTGCCCAAACGATTTATTTTGCCTCTGCACACTAGGGAGTAAGCTGAAAGATGGAGAATATTGTTTGCACATATGATAGACTATAACATCTGGCACTGCTAGGTTCTAACCACTCCTGCTCTCCTGGAGTCACAGCCAAAACTAAAAGAGAGTCTCACTAAGAACCAACCATAAAATGAATAAAGGAAGCTCAAGCTAGTGAAATTCAGTCAAATACAAAGGTGAGCACCATTATCAAACATTTATTGTGCTCATAATAGGCTGTTTTAGGATACCTTATTAGCTGCTAAGGACATACATTTTTCTCTTCCAGGGAGGTGCTCATCATCTTGTTAGGGAAACAGAACAATGGCATCAACAGATAAACAGTAGGAAGAGGCCACATTTGTGAGGTGCCAAAAATGATAAGCACCGAAGCTGTTGGGAAAATGGAATGAAGACTGAGGGCTGTATCTGCAGGGAGGACTTGTGGAGTAAGTAATAATTAATGTGGTCCTTAAAGGGAAAGGAGGACAGAGAACAGCCTGGAACATGTTGCGTTTCTTTAGTTTCTATTATTATGCTGCAGATAGAATAGCATACAGAAGAAGATCAGGTGATATGAGAGAGAGAGAGTGAGAGGAGAGAGAAAGAAAATAAGGGAGAATATTGTAGGGAGAGAAAGCAGGAGAGGAATGAGAGACAAGTGAATTTAAAAAGTTCTGAGGTTCTCATCCAGTCTCAAGGAGGCCACAGTTTGTAGCTTCCATGATGGGAAGCAAGTTGAGAGAGGGGCTCAGGTGCTTCTCTGTGGCAGGGCGTTCATACTTACGCTCTTGTTGTAAATTACGTATGTTGATGGTGAGGAAAAGAAATCCTTGAATTCGTATGAATGACCATCACCGTGACTCAGACAGGTCCTTCGGGGGAAGCTTGTACTGTCTCTCTAGGTCATTGTTATTGACTCAGGAATAGGGCAGTCCCTCAAAAAGTGGCCCCGCTATCTAGGGTAACAGGATATCAGAAACCAAGGATAAGCAGCATCACAGAATCAGGGAGAAGAAAGGAATGCTCATTGAGTTTGGGGAAGGGTGCTTTTCTGGTGGGAAAAGATGCTCAGTGAATGTCAACAGACAACAGAAAAAGATAAAATCAGAGAAAAAAAATTGAAATGAATGTACACTGATCAAACTAAAAAGAACCCCTCAGGATAGCAGGAGCTTTCCCCCATATTTTCTACACTATTGTTCTACCTCCTAAGTTGAATGGTGCACTGGGTCACTTTGACAACCAAATTCTAACTATAAAGAACCACTTTATGTTATTTAGTATGTGACCTGGACTCTGAAAATTTAGATGGGCTGGAGGAGGGAACAAATCAGAAATGTGTTTCCTGACATCAGCTAATGGATCTCATCACCCCACTCTAACACATCTTTGCTGATCCTTGAGAGGGAAAACCACAGTCACAAAACTGCAGGCTAGAAATCAGCAGATGAAGATCTCATTCTAATATGAAAATAATACAATCTTGGGTTACCTGTTTAACCTCTCCAGACCTCAATAATTTTATTTTCAAATTGAGGAAACTGAACCAGATGACTTCCAGTTCTATGATTCTGTCCTTTCCCCCTGACTCCTTCTGCTTATTAAGCTATGTGAATTCAATTTTTAATTTTGTGAAATGGAGAATGATACCAACATAATAACTTCAAAGGATTATTGTGATGATAAAATTGGAAGTTTATATCTGAAAGTCTTCTAACATCTATTAAATTTGCCAAAAATATAGGGGAGTATTATTTCTACAATTTCCTTCCTCAATGGCTTCAATCCAGTTACTATAGGATCTTGAAGATATAGGGAGAGAAGAACATGTCAAGGGTTTGTAACAAAGATATAGCCTAACGGTAACCAAATGTTTCGCTTTGGATAAAACAGCATGAATCACTGAGCTATAACTGGCTCAGTAATGTAAATCACCAAGGAGGGAGGGTAAGAATCCATATATTATTTCTATTAATCTCCTCATTGAAATATCTCACTGTCTCCTGTAATGAGATATCACTGCATGGTATTGGTGGGATTACCTCTTTCTTGTATTTTGTGCCTTTAATGAATCTTACTGATTGCCACAAATGACATTATAATGGTAATTTAATCTTTTCACCTTGTAGGAGATTACAGAATCCTGGGCCAGTTGGTTTTAAAAGGATTCCTATGTCACTGTCACTATCATTTAGCATAGGAAACGACAGTGTGGGGGGAAATATTTTTCCAATTAAGAAAAAAAAAGTATAAAGTGCTGATATTTCTACCATACAATAAACCTTGCATTAATCAAATATGCAATTATAATATTAATTTTTTTTTTTTTACTCAGTAGAGTTGCCAGTTAGCATTGAGATCGAGCTGTGCCATAGGCACCTTCATTCCAAATGAGGGCTGCCATTTGGCTAGACTCTGGCATCCAGTGCAGATACGTGAAATAGTCATGCTCCGCAAAGCCTTTTAATATCCATTATGGGATAACAAGCAACCATGGCCTTGAAAAAGATAAATTTTGGATAATTAAAGAAATCGCAGTTTGCTGTAACAGGCTTCTTGGCCAGATCGGTATCTTCTCATTGCAGACGTGAGCCGTGAAAACCGGGCTCACTGAGTTAGCATCTCTTTAAGCAGCCCCTCGGTAATTTAGGGATATCTGGGAACCACATTAAGTGCTTGGGCCAAGAGGAGAACATTTAGTAAATTGAAGATATTTACTAAATAACTTATGAATTAATAAGAGTTATTTGATTTAGTAAAGCAAGGTCTTAAGAGTTAAAAGCAAATGAATACAGCTTCTCTAAATGCCTCTTTTGTCATTCCCGCCTCCTAAGTGAGAGACTATTCCTTTGAGGACATAATCCAGTGATAGAGGTAGAAACTTGCTCTGATTAAAGGAGAAGTAAAAGGCCATGGGTTATACTAAATTAGGTGACCATTAGACTCTTGAAATAAGGAATTGTGTCTTGTTCATTTTGTGTTGCCTAGATCCTGGCTTAGTTTTAGACACATATTAATTTAGAAAATGTCTGTTAGCCAGTAGGTAAACTTTGAGCTAATTTGTCCAGAAAAATACAAAGAGTAAAGTTACAGTCTTCAAATCAGATACATGTGTCACAATGATCTGGTAAATTCTAGGATACTGCTAAAATCAGATATAATCTGGAAAATTGGGAAAAGCAAAATATTCATATCCCAAAGACTATGACTCTTTATATATTTCAAGTCTCTCTTCTGGCTGTAAAGACAATTCCTGAAAAGTATGTGAGTTTTATTACAGATGTCTTCATGTATGCATAAATGAAGACAGGACACCTCAGTCTGGAGATGGCAGACCGACTTAGGGGCAGCAAGGGGCTGACAGGCTATGGGCCAAAAAAGAGCAACCATGGCCTTGAAGAAGATGAGTTTTGGACAAATGAAAGGAACTGTTACTTTATGTAGAAGTAAACATAGTTAACTCCTAAAGTGCTGTCTACATTTGTTGAAAATAGCAATTGCTTCAGGAAAGGTTTAGAAAAATTCACAACTGAGATAATAGCAAGAGGACCTTGTGTACTTTGGATAAATTCATGATCTTTAGAGACTGTCGTGGTGAACAGGATGCATCATATTTCCCTATAACAAGCCCCTTGTTAATTTTGTCAGACAGAATATTCTTCTGGACGAACCACTGGCCTGCCCTCCCCGGCCCTTCCCGTGATCTGAAGGACACAGGAGAGCTCTTTAAAAAAACAATCTCTGGGAACTCATTTGCCAGAAACCCTGTGCCTCTGGAAATAAAACAGAGGGGTTTTATTCATTATCTTCCACATTCTCACCATTGTAAAGCACCTGTGCCCTCACAGCGCTCAGGAAACTGAAACAGAACACAGCGCTATGGAGGTTTGTTTACTTCTACATTTTCCATTTTTGCCGAAAGGGTTCCCGTGGGCATCATCGTGCCAACAGTGTGAATTCCCTCCTCACAGATGCACGGGCCTTCCTTCTGGCCTTTCCCCCACCCCCCTCCTAATTTACTCAGATGACGGCCACCAACGGGACACTTCCTTTGTCTGGCTGGGATGACAGATGGCAGACCTTCCACCGGGATTGGCATTAATAGGACTCAGAGGAGCTTCCGAGAGTGAATTGAGAGGCCATTCCTCTCTCGCCTCCAGAGACTTAGCTCCTCACATTTTGAATCCATCTCTGCACTCACCTTATAGGTAAACGGGAAGAGGCCAGAGGAGATAATGACATGGTTGCTGTTAGCATTTATGTTTAAGAGAAGATCAATGGGCTTGGGCTAAAAGCACCGACGTGACCTAACCACTAACCATGGATCCCCTTTGTTATGGAAGTCCAAATTCCCAGAAAAAATATTTGAACACACCCTTGGATAGAGATGATTTATTTTTATAAGCTGCAGCCCAGCTTATAAAATGAAAGCTCCTACACACTGCAGCAAACCATCTGTCAAGGGGATCCAGATGAGCTAAACAGATGCAACAATTCAAGTCATTTCTGAAATGCGTAAATACAACTAGCATGGAATCAGGCTTAGAAAATTCCCCAATCCTAAATGCTTTTAAAATGTCAATGGGAACTCATCAGTGTCAGATAACTCTCTCCACACAGAGCTTGTCATTGGGAGACTTTTTTTTCCATTCTTGGCTTTCTCCTTCTTGACTCCACAGTAGAGAACAGTAGAGCATTACAGAATAGTGGATAAATAATAAAAGAGCCCTCTCTCACACTTACCTAATGTTTTTGAATTAAATAGGAAACACGAACTCTGGATGGATAAAGGAAAAAGCTTCAGGTAAAAGAAGTGAGAGCTGACTGAGTGCTTACCAAGTGGCAGACAGTGTTTTAAATGCCTTGTGCATATTAATATAAATCTCACAACAACCATATGAGAGAAGTACCTTACTGTCCGCATTGAACAGATGAGAAAACTGAGACTCGAAGAGGTAAGGAGCTTTACAAGGGCAATGCCATCAAAGGGAAGGCCGGCGTCTAGGTACCATTTACATTCCATTTTCTCAGCATGACCTGAACATTATTTCTAGATCACAGAGACATGACAGTTGAGGCCATGGTGGCACCATCTTCAAACCCCAGAAACGAGTTCTGCAGACTCTGAGTGCAGAACAAACACAGTGAGGAATCAACAGCTGGAGCTGTCTGGGGGTCCCAAGGCTCTCTCCTCATGCCTGACTCCAGGTTCCTCTGTGGCCACCCAGGTGCTGCCTGGCATAGTCTGTTTTGGGACCTCCTTTCTTGGCCCCAGGTCTGAACTTCCCAGGTCCTGGCAGGACTCTATCCTGTGCCTGGCTCACTAGCACCCCATTCTATGGAATTTTCATTGTCCTTTGGCTTTTGAGCTTGAGCATGTGAAAATAAAGGGGCGATGAGAGGAGTGCTGACTGCAGAAGGTGCTTCTCTGCAGCAGTGTTTCTTAAAGAGTGGTCCCTGGCAGCCTGCACAGGCCTCACAGGTGGCTCTGAGATTCCAGGCTCCACCTCCCGGCTCAGGCACCGGGCTCTGAGTGTGCAGCTGACAGGTCTTTCCAATGAGCTCCCCGCGTGATTCTCACACTGAAATTTGAGAGCCACTGATGGATATGGAGAGTGATATGCTTAAGGACCCAGGGATAATACTATATTTACTTACCGAGAAAAGCATTGAGTTTCCCTATCAAGAGAAGCAGGACTTGGAGGAGCTGATCAAGTTAGTGTTTGCAGTTGACTTGGACATTTGCAGGCTACTGACTATTGAGCATATTAAAACACAGTACGTACCATGTTTTGGAAATCTTATCTAGGTTTCCCCAAAAACCATTTTCTTACAAAGTAAGATAAAGTCACAGGAGACTGGCTGCTACTTCAGAGTGTCCTCAGCCACATCTTCCGTAATTAATAGAACAAAGAGTAACAGAACAAAAGGGGAAAAGTTCAGACTTTTCTTCAGCCTCCAAACCTGCCATGATTTTCCTAGAAGTTTCAGTCATGAAGCTGGGGAGGCACATGATCATCCTACCACAAACTGGATTTAAAGTGTTTATGGTGGAGCCTTTTACCCCAGAGTCCACATGTGCCCTATTTTATTTGGGATTTAAACTCCAGAATCCTCAGAGGTCTTACTGGCAGGTTCAGGCACGCAATCATTTGCACACGCATCTCCTGTCGGGGGCGTTGGTGGGGGGGGGTAGTCTGACGTAACTTGTGGCTTCTCCATCACAAAGGAGCAGTTTCCAATGACCAGCATCACCTGGGGAAGCCTTTTAAAAGTCCCACTCCCTGGCCTTTGCCTGGACCTACTGAGTTGGAACTATTGGGAAGGTATCTATACAGTTTCCTGGGTGATATGATTATTGGCATAATTTGGCAAACGTTGCCTCAAAGCCTTATGATACATTTCCACCTTCTCCCAAACTTTTTTTTTAATATGCAGTCTCCATTATAAGAACTTTGACAGTCTTTCCTCCTTTTAAGTTTCTAGAAAATAATACTTGGTGGAATAAAGGTTTTAGTTCAACTGCACGGAAGGCTTTATCTCAAAGCTAATTACACTGAGGCTTCATGGACTCCTGTATGCATGTCCCTCTTCCAAGGCATTGAAGATAATTTTTGGCTGTAACTTTGCTTTTATATTCTTAAATAGAGCATTCCAAATTGCGTAAGCTTTGGGCACCCCAGAACCTGAACCTGTCCCTGTCTATAAATGATAGCAAATATGTATGACAGAGCTCTGCAAAATAGCCCCAAATTAAATATTTTTAATAACTTGACTTTTTTCTTACCAATGAGTTCCTCTGAATATCCTTCCCCTTTTTTAACCTGATGTTATGCACCGCAGCAGTACATTTTTGACAGGGGCTCTGATACTCATTCAGAGACCATATTAGTGCCGTGATGGCCTGGGACAAGGGCTGATAGCAAGAACAGATGGTCCAGGCAGAAGCCCGCCCAAAGGGATCTGATGATGCCATGTGTGTGATAGCTTTTGAGAAGTCCGAGAGAGACGCGTGCTGCCGAGATTAAGTGGGGACTCTGAAACCACACTATGTGACCTGAACTCAAACTGACTGATTTACCCAGTGAATTTAATAGATGGGCCTCATTCATTTTGAATAGGAGAAGAAACCTGCTGCATCTTCCCTATTCATGAGCTCATTCTCCAATTTAGGAAGGTCGCCTCACGCTCAAAGCAAAAACCAGCCTTCAAGTTGGGAAGCAAAGGTTTTTTGCAGGACTCAGATGTTCCCGTGTTCCGTGCTCAGGCTATTTTTACTCAGCAGCACAGATGGTAGTGTAAGCACAGATTTCTTCAGCAGTTTTTATTATAGCAGGTGTGGGATCCTAGACCATCATCCTTAAAACACACACATTCACTACGTGCAACTGAACAGCTTGGGAACTAATACCACCATATATGTGATCATTCAGCTGTCTGCTTCTGGATATATATACATATATACATATGTACATATATTTATAAAAGTATAAAATGTAACTCCAGGAAGACCTTTTTAAAATGAGAATGACTGAGAAGTCATGAAAGAGTATTATAATAAATCATATCGGAGCCATTTAGGACGCAGGGCATATCTGCAAAAGGAAATAATCTTGAGGATCTGCAAGAGCCTCATTTGAGAGAAACAGGAGCTTTGCCACAGAAGTTGGTTTTACTCAATCGAATGAGAAGTGGCCGAACACCCTAATGGCACATGGTCTGACTGGTGCTCTGGGATTCCACTGTCCCAATCTCAGCAGGAAGTGAGGACCAAAGTGTAAAGAATGTAAATGTTGAAAGAAAAAAAAATACCAAGCTGCCTGTTGTGAGAAAGCAACCAACCTAATGATGAAAACCAAGAGGGGGTTGTATATGGAGTTTGGCAGAGAGAGCTAACGATCCATGCCAAAAAGTGTGGCTTCCTTCTCTGGGAATAGTATGCTAGAACAGAAGATGTGACACCGATGTGGCTGCTTAGCTGGGGACGTTTCCTCCTTGACTTTTAAGGGGGGGCCATCTGAAGAGTTATTTTCAATGGAATGAATGGAGGGCACGTGCTTCTTTCCCATGCCAAGGCAATTAAGAAAAAGGTAAGCCTTCTCAGTCATTTTCTCCATTCTCTTTATCCCCATCTGCCTGCTGGATGTTGAAGTTGGAATTAGTGAAGCCGCTAGTAGCCTAAGTCCCGGAATGATAGTTTAGAACCCCCAGGTGACCCGGAACCACCTTGCACTACTGAGTGAGTGAGAACTAAAACTACATGTATGCATGCCTCTAAAATGTTACTGTTTGCTTTTCTATAGCAGCTAGTATTACTTTAAGTAGGAGACAATCGAATCGTGTTTAAAGTTACAACATACCTGTTATGTGAATATGATACTCCTCCTTGAAGATCTTCTGGAAGAAAGGAATCTTGAACTGCATGTGAGGAGTGTGCAACCCAGGAAGATTTACATCAACATCTCCCATAAAATGTGGGAATTCCCAGTCCTGTCAAAGACAATCAACATAAAAACATATTTGTGATTTGTTTCATTCCTAAGCAGCAAAACACCAAAAATTGACTTTTTACAAGCACTTATGTTAAAATCATTTAAATGCAGCAAGCTGTTGGATGTTTCAATCTGTGATGGTTATTTTATGTACATTAGGTAGTTGTATGCGTTCAAAATCAAAATTAAGCCATAACTTACACCCTCAGATTTTCTCTTTAATGTGGTACTAGGAAACCAATATAGAATTGATTTGCATCTATACGTGTTTATCTCTTTCACTCTAGAGAACTGATCTTAAATTTTTATGGGTAGGAAGTGATCCATATTTTATAAATATGTGGTAATTTTGTTACATTTTGTTTCCCTACCTTTTAAAAATATGAACCCTTTAATACTATATGTAAGAGGACAAAGTAAGAGGATCTAATTCACTTAACCAAGATTTTCAACTCACGTCCAAGGGCCTTTTTATTAATCATCTCTGTGACTGACTACATGGAATGGAAAAATGCCAAAGACTCCTGTCCTGTTCTCTTGCAATTTAGCATCAATTTGAAGCAAATGATGGAGGGCCTGACATGCTAGCATGAGAGATGAACAGTGAATTAATTCCCAAATGGTCTTAGTTACTTTCTTATTGTAAGGCAAAATCGGGACGGCTGACCCTCCCTCTCCTAAGGAAGGAGGATGCAAATGAGGGTATTTTTTTTAGGTGTCTCATCTGCTCTTGTGTTTTGGACAGAGCACCAAACTAAAGTTCACTGCTTGCATGTGGAGAGAGAATAAATAGATTCAAATATGAACACTTGAGGTGGATCCACAGGCATACCTACACATATTTCCACCTTTAACCACGAATTTATCAGTCCTATGTTTAGTGAGTATCTTTTAAAAATATTAATAAAAACGTAATGAAAAAATATGAATTTCAGATCTCAAACATTATTTCAATTTAAAAAAATTTTTTTATGTTTTTTATTTATTTTTGAGAGACAGAGAGAGACATCGTGAGCAAGGGAGGGTCAGAGAGAGGGGGAGACACAGAACCGGAAGCAGGCTTCAGGCTCTGAGCTAGCTGTCAGCACAGAGCCCGACGTGGGGCTCGAACCCACAAACCGTGAGATCATGACCTGAGGTGAAGTCGGCCACCTAACTGACTGAGCCACCCAGGCGCCCCCATTGTTACAATTTAAAAAGTTAAATTTCCCCACAGCTTCAGATGTCCAGCTGATACAGAGGTGCCAAGAACAGATGCCTGCACGTCACAGGAGCTCCCTTTCTGCTGCGAATTCTGGTCAAGGGAGGATGGGCTTCAGAGAAAAGAAGCATCTGTGAGTGGAGGTCACCTGGAAAGTTTTCACTGCCTATTAATTTCAATATCTATGGATCACTTCAAGCTGCTAACAAGAAATAAACACACACAAAGAAAAATGAAATGCTACCACATCATTTTCTACTGGTGTGTATGCAAATATCTTGTTGGTCTCCCATCCCCTTGCTTTTCAGACTTCAGTGGTAAATAGACATGTAATTTGGAAAATCCGTAAAACCCTAAGCATAAGCTGGATGATTTAGGACATTTTGATCTAAAATATTAGTGGGAAATGGATTGGTAATAATAGTTGTGAATTACTGCATTTTATCAAATTGCATTTTCCTTTATTTTTCATCGATATTACCTTGCTCTTTTTGTTACTTGAAATACTCTTGCTAGAAAACCTGGAATTGAATTTGGTCTTTTGCTAAAACGTAACTGACATCTCCCCTGAAAAATTATGCTTGACACACAGAGGGACTGATAACCAGCATAGCTTTCCCCTCCCCTGGATAAACAGCACGAAGCATTATCAATAGAGCAGTTCTCTTGCTTTAAGGAAGAGAATAGTTCTTGGTAGTAATCGGGCAAGTAGAGTTAGTGTACCTTCTTTTTGGAAAGGTGCTCTCGGACTGTTCTCATTTAGCTTTTATTCCATGAAATGAAAGTTTTCTACTGGGTATGAAATTGGTTTTAGTTCAAATGTAATCTTAAGAGATTTCTCGTAGAATGGAATCAAAACTTCATTCACCAAAAAATAGTTCCTCAATTATTTCCCACCTGCACTTGGAGAAAGAAAGATGAATTAAGGAAATGGAGTGCAGATGAAACAGAAGAGAAAGTCTTGATCCTTATCTGGACGATGGCATTAATTTTTTTTTTTAAGAAGGGATCAGGACAGGGTGTTTTGGGGGAATGTGTGATAGAAGCTGCTGCCATGTAAGAAATGGTTTTGAAAAGTGGGTTAATAAAAAAGAGATGGTACATTCCTTTAGAGTCACTCCTTCTGAATTATTTTTTATAATCACCCCATTTTGGTGTTCAAAACCCTTTTCCTTAGTCTTGGAGTTCCCTTGTCTCCTTGCTAGTCCAATTTTTGTACATCAATTCCTACTCCCACATACTTCTCCAGACTCATTATTGGATCAGTATAAATTCTGGCCTCACTTAGAGTGGAATGGTAATAATAATAATAATAATAATGATGATGATGATGATAATAATTGCTATAATTTGCAGGAAGTGTGGGGCTTGACTTAATGGACAGCGGGTATCTGAGGCTGGTGATACCTACTTTAAGTAGGTGAAGGAGGAGGGACGGTGGTGTTCTGAATCTCTTTAGGTTTCATCCTCTTTATTTATAAATTGGGGTTAAATATAGCGACCTCATGGGCTCCTTGTGAGGATGAGATAATGTACAGACAGCAGTGAGCACGATGCTGGAGACAGAGGAGAGACAGGGAAGTGGCCAACAAACATGGCTGGTTTTCCAGCATGATCCCAGGGTCAGTTTTATCCTGACAGTGAAACAGAGGAAGCTGATAGGTCTGTCCTCAGAACCACACATACGGCTGCTTCCAGGTCCTGGTGAAAGGACCGTCTTCCCCTTTCTGCTCTCATCCACTGCACTGCGCTGGCCCCCTGAGGTCTGTGACTGGGACTCTGGTCAGGGTGGTGTCCTCCCAGGGGCACTGGGAGCAGGGCTGTAGGGAAAGCACCTCTCAAAGAGGCATGTGAGGTGACCTCATGGGGAAGATGGAAGGACGAGAGCACCTTGGTTTCTTGTGCAATGTGGTGACACTTGTGACATCCAGAAATAACTGTGGGGGGCTGTAATGACGGGGAAGGGAGGCGCTGCTCCTGGGCAGGTAGGAGCTGGTAAGCTAGCACATGAGCAAGTAAGAGCTGAGGAAATCTGTGGACATTTGGCATCATTTATCAAGTTCCAGCATCATCCTAGGCTCTGTATTTATATTTTACCTATGTACAAAATGATTGTGAAAGCTTACTATTATTAGCCCATTTTACAGATGAGGAAATGGTCTTAAAATGACGTAGTGCAATGTGGCAAAGCACAGCTCAAAAAATAAATACTTTCTGTCATGTCATGCTGTCTCTGTGAACAGCGATAGCACTTACTGTTTTCCACTCTGAACTGGGATTATTTTCACCTGCTCTATCTGTCCTACTGGCGAATCACTGATGACAGTCATCTCCCGCTTGTCTCCCACCAAAAGCCACTCCGTGAAAAGCTTTAAACCCCATTCACCCCGCCCCACCCAAGGGCTCTCATGTTTTATCTGACTCGAATTTGAACAAGAAGACCAACTCTAAGTTCTCCACTAAGCAACTGTCCCAGGATTAGCTGGCTTCTAATCACACTGGTAAGTAGGGACATTTAACAAACAGGTGGTTGGTATCAAATACTGAGATTTTCTTGACAGTGTAACCAGACATGTGGCCAATTTCATACACAACCTGTATACAAATGCTGTGAGAATTATGGCTTGCTTTCTTGCCACGTAAGTGTAAAGTATATATTTTGGACACAAGATGAAAATGTGGAGTTAAGAGAATGATGAGGCAAGATGTGTTTAGCTACTAAGACCATAGTAGAGATAGGCTGATACTGTGACTGTCTGTTATGAAATGCTCATTTAATTTGTTCTTCAGGAAACGTTATCAATAGTAATTCAAAGCTTCCTTACTCCTCCTCAGTAATCTAAGAACGACTACAGAAGTCTATCACATTAGCGGGTCAGTGAGGTAAGAAGTATTTAGGCACATCAGATCGTACCTGCTCCTCCACTCCTCACCAGTCCATGGTGATGAACAGACTCCCACCTTTGTATCCGGCTTCACTTAAGAAACAGTTAATTCTCATTCAGATGGGCACATTTCCCATTTATAAAAATAAATGAGCAGTGCCACGGTATGTATCTAATCTTATTTTTTACACACTATGGCTTACTATGCCTATAGCAATAAAAATCACTTCTGGATACTGATGTCCAAATTACATTTGGACGTGTAATTTGGACTGATGCTTTCAAATTGGATTCTGTCCATATGTGGCTCTATCTTTCATGGACCACATGTGGAGAGAATTCCAGGGCCACATTAAGTATATAGGCAGAATGGTCCCAGGACATGCTGGATTCATCATTCCCTCGTGTTTTCTCATTGAGACATGCCTTGGGGCCAAGGGAAGGAACCTTGGTACTATGCAGAGGAACTGGAGCTTGAAACCAACACTGTTGTGAATTCCCCAACTGGCATTCAATTTCCCACATCAAATGATGAGACCTCATTTCTATTTAGAGAAGCGTCAGAGGATAAAAATGTAGTAACATGGGCTACCCCACAAAACTACAGCCACAATATCATTACAAAAGTTGTAATTTTGGGGGGCCAAACGTTGGCCATTTGGGTTTTTTTAGGAAATTAAGAGATAGATTATGTTAGAATTTACTGAAAATTAGTATAACCATTTCAAAAAAAATCAATAGTAAATTCTTAAATGTTAATAAAAATTAGCATTTTTCAATGGAATAATTTATGTATCTTTTTATAGGCATTAGATTATTAAGCTTTAAATGATTACAAAAGCTAACTATACAGATATGCTTTTTTCTCATTAATATCTATTTCTCTTAATATTTCAAAAAAAACTGAGTCCCATGGAATATCAGAACATCATTTCACCAAAAATTCCTCCAGCTTATAAAGAAAGTATCCTTAGCTTTTCTATGTTGCTAGTGTCCTAGCAACAGGATTTTAGGTAACAGTGAGCTGTGGTGGCCTAAAGAATTTGTACTTATGCTATGGGTGATATTTTCATTTCTTATTAAGAATCTCAAGTGCCTCATTTCTTTCAGCAACCCTATCCTTCTTCTAATTGGCAGAGTTGCCTTGGTATCACTTGGCTGAATAAATCCTTGAAAACCTTGACATATAGTAGATTTTGCTTATTTGTTTGCTCCTTGCCTGTCTCTCCCATTGGAATGTAAGCTCCAGGGAGCTTACAGAAGTTTTTCCTGCTTTGTTCACTGGTCTAGTCCTCATACTTGAAAGAGTGCTCAGCATATAGTAAGAACTCAAGTATTTGTCAAATTGATGAATGGAACTCTCTGAAAATTTAACATATACAACAATCCCTCGTTGCTTTCATGTAAATGGAAACACAGAATGGATTTAGGTAAACAGAGGCAATGCAACAAGTACTTGTCTTTCTAAATAATATTACAAATCAATCTGAGACTTGTTAGGAAAAAAAATTGGTTGCCTCCCCCCACTATAAACTAGGTATACTGGAATCATACAGAGAGTAACCCAAAGATTAAACTATTTGCAAAGATCACAGAGGAAAGGAGACAGCGGATAGAGAAAGAAAGTGGTCAAATGTAAATACTGTGAGGTGAGTTAATGTTTGGGGAGTTACTAAAAATGCCTGCTGGGATGATCCAAGCTACCCTTTCAGTTACCTGATTCACAATTAGTAAATGTAAAGATATTCATGAGACACGTCTGACCTAGTCGTAGAACAAACAAGAGAATGTAAACCAACGTGATCAAGTAGAGCGGGGGATCATTTCCCACAGCGGGTGACGGCAGGAAGACCATCCAGGCAGGGCAGTCCCTCAGGGGCACCCCGCAGTAAGTTGTGGGTGACGTACAAGACGCAGACAGCACGAGGTTCGTTAGACGCCCTTTGACAAAAACCTTTTCTCATATGTTGTTCTTTCATTTTCCCTTAATATTCACTATTTTCCCCCTCAAGGGCACATGCATTCTATAATATTATGAAGTTTTCTCTCAGGAGGCACATATCTATTTAAAAATTTTTTAAATCTTTAGGGAAAAGTTCTGGCTTTCTGGTTGAAGCAGATTTTGTCAACAAGTAGTAGAGATGGCAGGTCTCACTCACTGCTACAACAAATGCCAAGTCAAGCTGTAAAGTCGTAAAGAACGTGAGTCTTTCATGTGTTTTTGTATATTCTAAGGTACCGATTAACTCTCAAACCGTGGCCCAAACAATCTAATTTATCCCAAGGGCCTGTTTTATTATGTTATTTCGTATATTTCTTCGCTGATAATTTTTCCTACGTACAAAGGCCAGTAAGAATTTTCCAGGCTAGTTTTGAAGCCAGCATACATCAATGAGATATAAGCAATGGTTACATGCTGTAGAAAAAGTCAGTAAATCAAACCCTGAGTAGATGTGAAAAGTAAGTATAGTTTTTTGTTACTTTTAAAAGACCCTACCATGAGGTTCTGGAAAAAGAGCAGTCGGTTTTTTAAAACAAGTTTTCTTATATCTAGACACCTCGAAAACATCATTCCTTTAGGCACCAAGATGGAAGAGTGTCTGATGAAATGCACTGGGCCTCATTAACAGATGTCCCGCTTTGGCAGACTGAGGTGATGAAGGACAAAATGAAAGTCAGTCCTGGAAGTGTTTACAACTAATAGAAATGCATCATGTGGCACCCAGGAATAATGGGAAATCAATACCCCTCACTGGGGTGATACAGTTCACCAGTACACAAGAAAGAGCACTTGACATCTGAGAGACTCCTCTGTGGGGGGGTGGGGGGAGTGGGAAGAAACCAACCATTGCCTATGATAAGTTGCTGATAACTAAAGTTAGTGCAAAGTCTAATTTTTTTTATGTTTATTTTTGAGCAAGCAGGAGAGAGAGAGAGAGAGAGAGAGAGTCAGAGTGTGAGCAGGGAAGAGACAGACACAGACTCTAAAGCAAGCTCCAGGCTCTGAGATGTCAGCCCAGAGCCCGATGCGGGGCTCAAACACACAAACCACAAGATCATGACCTGACCCAAAGTCAGACGCTTAACCAACTGAGCCACCCAGGCGCCCCAATTAGCGCAAAGTCTAAAGAAACACATTCTTATAACTTAGTAATAAGTCCTTTCCAATAAAATTTTCCATCAGTTATCAAACAACTTGACTTAGTTTGCACTTAAGAAGAATGACTATTAACCACCTAATAAATTGGCCTATTTTTTATTTAAATGAGAGCTCCTAATACTAGTCTTTCCCTTGTAAGGAAAGAGTGAAATATAGTGAAAGGATGTTCTTAGACAACATACTTTTTGTTATTTGTCAGACACTGGTTGCAGTTCACCAGCACACAGCCCTTTGCTTACTCTGTGCTTTATTGTGTTTGGACATTTGGTACAAAACGTCGCTGCTCCAGTATCTGTTCTGGGTCTGTGCGTGCTGCCAGCAGTGGTCACATTCAATTGTTTGAATGACTGATTTCTTCTGTGGGCTATACAGAAAAATTAATTTGCATACTTTCAAAAGAATAGATATTATTGTCCTTGGTAAAAATTTTAATATTCAGGGAATTTCTTTCTGTGAAAATAAATGATAATAGTGGAGATCAGTGGGTAAATGTAATTCAATAGAAAAATATTCACTTTACACATAAAAGAGAGTATGAAGTTGATCTAAGTATCAGATGGGTGGTTAAGGTAAATTACCTGTAGGATTTCTTGCAATGGGCTCATTTCTATGATTATTATTTTTTTCAGGAGTGTCTTATGGGGCATATAGTCTACTCAGGAGACCAGTCAATCAGTAAATAGCATTATCATACGATGTCAAATAGTGATAAATAGTGTGAAGGAAATCCAGCAGGGTTAAGGGATGAAGAATAGTGAGTTAGGGGGTGGGTGCCAGTTGAGTTAAGCAGAAGAAAGACAGGGTGACCTTTGTATGGAGTACTGATCGGTAGGAAAGAGCAAGCCTTGCAAAGTTGTGGAGGAGAAGCAGATGAGCAAGAAGGATGAGTAAATGCAAGAACTCTGTGAAGGGAATGAGATGGGTGCGCTCAGGAAACAGCAAGGGTAGAATGGCTGCAGGAGTGTGGGTCGTGCTGGCTGCAGCAGGACTAAAGCCCGGTTAGGAGCCCCCTGCATAGTTCAGCTGTGAGATGGTGGTGGGGAAACAAGGGCGGCCAGGCATTCAGGTCAACATGTATTTTAAAGGTATTACCACAGAACTTCTGAGTTTGCCAGTTGCTAAAACAACCAGTAGCATTAACTGGGTGAGGAAACACTGAGGCACCAATATACTTGTAGAAGGTAGGGACGTGGGTAAGATATCCAGATATTTTTTTCAGAGTGTGAAAAATTAGACCTCCAAATGGAAGTATTGTGTGGGTAGTTGGGAGGCTTAGCAGAGAAGCAAAAGCTAGAGATATAGATGCGGAGTCACCAGTGCATGGATTGACCGAAAGCCATAGAACTGAATAAAATCACCCGGAAAGCCAGGAAAACAGGAGAGTTACCCAGGACGGAACACTGAGGCACTCCAACATTTAGAAGTTGGGAAGAGGAGAGGCCAGTAAGGAAAACCGAAAAGGAATGGCATACATTACAAGAAAAACGGGAGAAAGTGGCATCCTATAAGCCAGGTGGAAAAAGTGTTTCAAGAAGGAAGTAGGGATTAATTATGTTGAATGCACCTAAAAGATTGAGTAGGAAGACTGCAAATTAACTATAGTGCTTGACAATATGAGGGTAGTTGATCTTGATAAGGCCTCTAAGCTCCAGAAGAAGACGATAATGTGGACAAAAGCCTGACTGGAGTCTGTTCAAAAGAAAATAGGAGATGAGAAGTAGAGGCAATAAGAACTCTTATGAGGAGTTTTTATTAGTGGGAACAGGATAAAGAATCAGTAACTGGTGAGAAACTATGATTATGCTAATTTCAAATAAATGTATAAAATAAATTGAATTTTGATAGAATAGGTAACTTGACACTCTTAAGATTCCCTTTTCTATAGTATTTTAAGATGAATGTTAAAATCTGGTATGAATATTTTGGTTGTTTACAGCTGATGTCTATTCTGATTGGTCAGTATCTCTGCTGTGCCATTTGATAAATATTATGACCATCACTGTCTGTAAAGTCGAAATAGATGTTTTTCTGAAGAACAAAATGAAATAAGGCAACCCTGGGCCAAGTTCATTGTGTCTTGAATGCAGAAGGCTTTTAGAGACAATAAGCCAGATCCTTGCTTCTCTGTATCCAGTGTGGTTTCCTTCTGTTTTTACCTTTCAGTAAAGACTTCAGATTCTGGAGCAATCACAGAGTCTCTGCTCTGACCCCCATGGACCACTCAGTGATAACAGGAACAGAAAATAAAAACTTTAGAGCAATGGATTTGAACTGTCATACTTTCCAGGCCTTTCTTCAATGAGTTTGAGGTCAAGAATGCTCATCCTCTGAGCTCTAGAGACAAATCAGCAACCCTCAAGTAAGACAGCAAACACTAGGAAAACAAGATATGGAGGGGCAGGGTAGAGGGATGGAAAGAATAAAATGCATTTTGTTGTTTGAGAATTATACCCTCAGTGAATCGAAAATTTTTTGAAACTATTGTTAGTCCAAAGGTCAAGAGCCAAGAAAACCCTGAAATGCATTGTTTGCCATTTAACTACCTAACATATTCTCCCCGATCAGGGGCCTTTTGGAAAACAAGTTTACATGCTAGGGTAGAGAAGACTTACATGCATGTTAGTAGTTGCCTGTCTTTATATTGACAGTATTCCTTCAGAGAAACCTGAGGTGGTGACATTGGGTTAGGTTTATAAATTACCCACAGCACTGATAGAGTGAATGTTAAGTCTGCATTTCTTGCAGAAGTTCTCAACAGCACATTCAAGTCCGCCATAGAATGCGATCACACCGATATTCAACTAATTCAGCAGCTATTCAGTGCCCACTATATGCAAAGCATCTATGCTCAAAATATATCAAATGGCAGTAATAAATAAATAGACTAAGCTCTCCATTTTATGAAATGAATGTCCACAATGAAAGTCAGTGAGATTCTAAGACTCCACCCATGTTACCCAGCAGATGGATGGTAAAGAAGAGACCAGATGAAATTTAGTCAGTAACCTCTGAACTATATTTCATTACAGCCCCCTAACTGAGAGCTCCATTTAGGAGAATGAAAATACCTGTTGAGGATATAAACTATATTTTCAAGCTCTATTCAAACTCTAAGCAAGCCAGTATTTGTCATGAGCCTACTGTATGCCAAGCACCGGATCCACTGTAAACCACCTGCAATATATATGTTAGGGAGGCTTTTTCTCATTTAAATAGAAGTAACTCAGGCTCAAAGAGCAGTCGGGTAGCTTGCCCAATGCTGCATAATTGGTACCAAAAGAATTTGTACTTAGGTCAGCGGGACTCCAAAGACATTTTTGTACAGCATATCCAGCTTTTTCATGAATTGTCCCATCAAGTTCTAATGTCACAATTGTCTTCCCACCTAACAGCCAACTGCCATACCAATATGTGATTTTGTTTGATGCTAACTTGCATTTGTAATGAAGTTTCTTTCTTTTTTCCTTCCTTCTCTCTTTCTGTTTCTTTCTTTGCTTGTTTTCTTTTCTTCCCTTTTCTTTTTCTTTCTTTCTTTCTTTCTTTCTTTCTTTCTTTCTTTCTTTCTTTCTTTCTTTCTTTCTTTCTCTCTCTCTCTCTCTCTCTCTCTCTCTCTCTCTCTCCTTCTCTCTTTTTGAGAGAGAGGCAGAAGGAGAGGGAGAGAGAATCTTAAGCAGGCTCATGCCCTCTGTAGAGTCTGACATGCACTGGGCTTGATCTCACAACCATGAGATCATGAACTAAGCCAAAATCAAGAGACTCATGCTTAACCCACTGAGTCCCCCAGGGGCCCCCAAAAGTTTCCTTTTAACAGTGTGTTGCAGCATATCTTGAAAAAACATTTTCTTAGAATTATTTTGCTACCTAACTTCCATTGCAAAGTAAAGGCATGGCAGTGGGTCTATATTTATCCTGCAAGTCATTGACAAAGCCTGAAAAATATGCAGGCTGAGATACGCATTTAACTCTAGATGGTTTATGACCATCTTAGAATTTTTATTGCCAATGCATGGATTTGGCTCTAAAGTTAGAATATTTCTGGTAATGAATACTCTTTCCCCAACTTCTTTGCACTTCAGTTTTCTCACCTGAGGATATTTTTCATCATGCTTAGGTACTCTGATGGCAGACTCTTATATCATTCCATGGGAACCAGGATGGATTTGGGGATGATTTAGTGCCCACTAGTGATGGCTATCAAACTTTGTGACTTCTTAAAAACACAACTTTTATATTCCTTTGGAACTTGTGTGAAGGTAAGATTTGTGCTCCTAACATATCGTGGCTGTGCATATCATTAAATGATACAATTTTATACTCTGTATGTGATGAAACAGAGCAAAAACACAATAAAGAGAACTATAAGGATAATATATATATTTTTGCATAGCAACCTAACAAACTGCTTTATTTTATCTCAAGTTTTCCTTGTTCTGTGTGTTGAACTATTTCAAGTTACTGTGTCACCAAGAGCCCCTTATTTCAAGGATTTAGTCTTCTTATTCCTAATTATGATTAGCAAATGACACAATTTCCATAAATATAAAATTATAAATAATTTTATTCAAAGCCCTTCTTGATATTTGATCCTAAATAGACTACCAGTGTAACCAACGCTAATAAGTACATTGTAATGTTATGAGGTTGAAGCTTCACATCTCTATGCAATATATCAGATTTCTAATGAAATGTGTCATATTTAGAAATGTTACAAGCAATATCCTCGAGCATAGGTGGAAACAATGTAACAGTGTTCCTGGGGAAGGTGTTAAAATTTATCAGAGACTAATTTTATGCTACCTCAGGATAATAACTCATAAAATTTTTATTCATAAAAATTGGTAAGCCTACGGTTCTGAAAATTGACTTTTAATGCACAGAAAAACTATATGAAAGAAATCATAAAAACTAAACATAAAAACATAAAATTTTGCCTTCAAGCATTGGATTATACTTGGTGAGTCATAGGTAAATGTGAAATTATTACATTTGCCGGTTGCCAGAGGCTTGGTGTTACGGATATGTGCAAATATATACATAAATCAATTAATATGTTATTTTTCCTACATAAACCCAAGAGCACTTGATTCATTACCTCTCACTAGAGAAGAAGTTGGCAAATCAACCTCATTATGAAACAGTTCAGGTGATGGACTGTAGTCAGAAATTAATTTTCTGAATAAAGGCTCTGAATTGTTTCACAGAGATGTGACTTGCTGCCTGAACTCCACCCCACTTCCAACTCAGATACATGTATTTTTAAGGCTGCATTTCTCTTTTAAATAGTAAATCCACTCTTTAACTGTGACACACACAGGCTACAAATTTCAACTAATCACATATCATTTGCTTTTTAACACAGATGCACTTTTCTTATAACATTTTGGCTTCAGTCTTATTTTCCCCAACAAAGACCCTGCTTACTAGAATATGTAGTAAAATTTAAAAAATGCAACCTATAGGACTGCCACAGTGCTCAATGGATAGCATTTGAAAACCACTGCTGAATAATAATAATGGGACTGGTTTGCAAAATGTCTGGGAGCTAGCAGAAATGGCTTTGCGTGTGTCTGTGTCCCGCATTAACCTGAGTCAATCTGCAACACTGCTTTCAACCATGAAACAGACACAAATGGGCATATGATTTCAAATCAGCAAGAATGTTATTGAGAAAAGTTATTAAACCTCAAGAGTCCCAAGTCCATGGTTAAGGCTGTGTATGACTTACTCATATTTAAGCTAGTATTGACTTCAAACTCTAGTCATTTAGATTGATTGCCATTTTTAGTAACATCAGCCAGGCAGTTTCCTTGGTCAGTATTTACATCACGCATCAATATTTTTTAATGTTTACTTTACCCAAAGCCAATAATTTTTACCCTTGACTCTTGAGGTAATTACTTTGGTAAATGACTATGCCATAAATCAGATAAGCATATAGCAACTCACCACAGAAAACAGTTATGCACATATCATTTCCCCCAATACCTCTATAAGTCATAAGAAAACTTCACAATCTCACTTATCTTCTTGAAACAGGACTTCAAGTATTGGTATGCAAAGAACACACTTTCTTAATTATATTAAGAGATCATTCAAACATTAAGAAACATTAAAATTAAGAGGGCTGAGAAATTATGTTCTGCTGAAGTAAATCTACTTTTCTACATCTGGTACACATTTTTGTTTTCTATAAGATTCAACTTTTTCTTTTTTTATCCAGTGTTACACTGTCAAAGTAATTGAATGAAATGAAAATGTGATGGGAAATAAAATCAAGCCACTTGTTTGTGCACAGACAAAAAACTGCTTACTTTTCACTTTCAAGTAGCTGCTTTGTCAACCTACAAATATAGTTGGTCTCTGGATGAAGTTATTTTTTTATTCTTTGTCTCATTTACATGTTAATTTGGGATTACGTTTATGCAGTCATGTTTTAATGTACTTACATAGCCATATTAATCTGATAGTTCTACATCTGGAAATCTTCTCTGCTAAGGAAATAACTTACAAAATTAAAAAATCCTTATGCATTAAGATAGATTTCACTGTGTTTTTATTTATTAAGGTGGGAAAGTGGAAACAACCCTGTGATAGAAGAAGGAAACAAATTATGGTATATCATCCCATGGAAAATTATACGGCCCCTCAGAATTATAATTATGCAAACTTTATGATATATGGCTAAGCGAAAACTACATAATACAAAACTGAATATACACTATAATTCTAAGTGGAATCTTGCAGACACACAGTGAAAACAAAATAAAAATGAGCAAAAGACATAGAGATAATACACCAAATTTGTTCTGTTATTGTAGTAAAATTAGAGATGGTTTAAAAATCCCTTGCTTTTCAAATTTCTGAAGTGTGCATATATTACTTTAAATTTCTACATACAAATATTTATATGCACACTCTAGTCACTTTCCCATTTTTCAGAGTAATTTTTTTTTGGCATTAAATCTCTCTTTCATTCCAACAGTCAATTTCTTCCTTTAAACTCTAACCTTATATCCTCTTATAAATCTTGCTTTTATTCAATCTTACTTTTATTTACTTTTGGCTGAAGCAATTCCTTTTCAGCTCTGGGTTCAAAGGGGATATAATATCACCTCTGTTCTCTCAATGTCCCCAGTGTGCTGTGAGATTTAATGAGATAATGTCCATGCAGCACTTTCTGTCCTTAGAGAAGGGTTCTATATAAAAGCAATGCATTATAATTATTTATGTTATTATAAAACCCAGAGGATATTAGAGCTACAATTTAGCACAGGCAGACAGGGTTGGACCAATTCCAAGGGCAGGCTGGGCAATGTCCCTTAATGCCAAACTAGAAGGAGGGATTCCGGGGGCAGGAGGGAGCTGCTCCCTGCTCGTCCCAGCACTGTGCAAATCCCCAGGCGCTCTCAATCTTAAAAATAAGGTGTTTTGGGTTTAATGTGCAATAGTCTAAAAATTACAGTATCTCATTTTTATTTACTTGTTATGTCACTCCCCCTCTCTTTGTTTAGGTCTGTCTGAATACATTCCCAATTATTTATCGAAATAAACTTACAGAGCCAGTATTAAAAGCTAGATATTACTGATTACTAGAAATCACAAGGTGACCTAAGGAGTTGTGTACCAATGAAACAAAACTCAATTTCTGAATTGACTTAGAGGTCATTTAGTAAGGCTACCCCATACCTTATGTACAAATTTTCTGTCTAGCTGCTGACAAGTGGGCAACAACTTCTCTAGCGTTCCTAGAGAAGAATGACTTGCTACTTCCTAAAAAAGGCTCTGACACTTAGAATGTTCTACTCTACATTTAGTCAAACTCTGTCCTCTTGTACTTCTGCTTCTTGAAGCCACACAAAGTGTGGCTCAGTCATTCCACTAGGCTTTTTCATTCACTCATTCAGTCAGTCAGTCAGTCAATCAATACTCTGTAGCCATTTTGTCCATGCTCTGCAAGGTTCTAAAGACATAAAGGGGATTGATGCTTCTTTCTCCTACAGCATCTCACAGTCAAATGGAGACACAGACATCAAGAAAGATAAATTACCATAAATGTGGTAAACGCTATGTTGCAAGTAGGGAGTAAAGTGCCAAAGGACAGAAAGCAGGAAGAAAGTAATCCTGCCTGAGAACATTCAAGAAGGCTTCCCAGAGAAGGTGATTTTGTTCTCTGTTGAAAAGATAACTAAGACCATTGGAGAAACTGAAAAAACATAGGAATAGATCCAAATGGGCAGGGATGGTGAGGAGTTCAGTGTGGCTGCATCAGAGTGGGAGGCCATGGGTAAGGGGTTTATTTTCAATGCCTACAAGCCTGGACTTAATGCCCCATGCAATGGAGCCAATTCTGGAGCTAATGAATAGCATGATCAGATCTGTCTTCAGGAAGATAACTATAATAATTTGGTAGGTAATTGACTCGAGTGCAGAGAACCTATTGCTCAAATCTAGATAAGACATGATGATGGAAGGAAGGAAGTGGTAGGAAGACAGGAGTGAGATTTGAGAAATTAATAATGACACTGATGTCAATATACTGGATACAAGAACAAAAGCAGTGGGAGAAGCAAGAGGTATATTTATTTTCCCCACTTGAGAGCTGGATCCTGGAATCATGAACTACAATCACAACTGTAAGACAACAACCTAATACAGGAGGTAGAGTGATCTGGGGGAGAATGCTGAGGCAATAAAGTAAGTTCTGGCTGTTAGGTAAGAGGTTCCTACAGGATACTGAAGTGGTGATGTCCAAAAGACATCTGAAAATGTGGATCTGCAGCTTGGAGAAGAAGTCAGAGCTGCAAATAGACCAGAAAAAAATATTCCAAAGAAAATAAAACAAAGTAGTTTAGATGAAGTCAGTTGAATACTTAGTGAAGCAATACTATGATCCCTCTTATTCTTTTAAGGCTGTTATTTCTTCCTAAGATGCTATTGACACCATGATCTCATTCAGATTATAATAATATAAATGGGAAGCGGATGAAAGGAACTTAACTACATTTTGCTCTTTTATAATTTTGCATTTAGGTTCAGTTTAGTTGTGGTTTGGTAAGTGCAGTTCTTCTTGTTTATCTGTGTATAAGATATTAAGAAATTGTAATCTTATAATGTGTCATTCTTATTCCAGCACACACATTTATCTTCCCTAAGATATCTTCCAAAGGAAGAGTAACTTAAGGCATCCCAAGACCTCTTAGTCTTAAAAAATTGCCTCACCACCCCCCCCACACACTTGGAAGTCAGCCAGTGGGTCTCAAAAATGCACGTAAACTCAGCTCTTCAACCAAGTAGCATCTGCCTTTTCCTTCATTTTTTCTATTCTGACACACAACAAATATTGACTACAGAGGACAACGTCCATGAACTTTCTGGGAAAGTGCTGGAAAGACACTAAAGATTCTAATTAGCCTCTCCCTCCATGGTTAGACCTGCTGGTTTTGCCTCCAGCTAAATATTGCCAAAGATGTTCCTGTTCTACTCCTCTCAGGCTCTGCCACTCGGCCGATCTGTCCTCATTCTTTCTGTTCTAGGCAACCCAGTCTTCTGATGCCATGTATAGGTTACTTCTATCAAGCTTCTCTATGTTAACTTTCTATTCCTGTAGGATGGATTATTTCCCAAAATACTCCTCAGTCCATCATGCATATGGAATCTTGACAGGCCAGTGTCCTAGGGCTCTCCATACATATTTGATCATACCTGACTCAAGGTAACTACAGGTTGGGTGATTATGGGTAATGCCACACATTTCAAGGGGAATAACCCCCACAGAGTCTACATAACTTCCAAAAGCCAACGAAAAGGAATTGTCAAATCAAACAGAGCTAAATCTCTTTATGTCTCAGACTTTCATTTTGAGAAACTCAAAACACTATCTCACTATTAAATTCAAACAGAAATTGTATTCTTCTAAAGCAATATCAGAGAAGAGATAGATTTCTAAACAAGTACATAGAGCTGACATTTTTCCAAGTTATTGTGCACCATTTAATTTTTACAACATCATGCATGAAATTTTAGTTACCTCAGCCTTTGGAAATAATAATAAAAACAGCACCATATATCCATTTACTTTGGGTCTGCTGATTTTATTATGTTTAATACTAATAAAAAGTTATATAATAGAAGTATGCCAGCCAGATTAATTCTAATTGCATTCTTTGCCCAATGATTATGGTTCTGCATTGAATTTTCAAAAGTATTGAGAGAAAATAAAATTTCTTCCTATGACTAAATTCTCTTTACAGCCTAATACTACTAAAAATTGTTTCCCAAATTAAAAGTACTTTTTTATTTTCAGTGACTTTTTTTTACAAATGGTAGTTACCATGCATATATGGCTGCCTTAAAGAAACAAAAGAAACAAAAGGTAAAAAGGCAAGAAAGGTGAACAAAAATGAAAGGAAGATAAATCTATTCACAGCTTCCTATCTGACCCCAATGCAGAAAAGGCTTTACTGAGGGCAATTGCTGGGAAATGCAATTTCAGCTTTTTTTTTTTTATGGCCACAGCGATATATATACCAATGCCAATGCTGTGTAGAGAACAGGATTGTCATCTTAAAAGGAGTTTAGTTTTCAGAAATCAATTGGGATAAGTTGTCCAAAATGCTCTACACTACATTCTAATTGCTAAAACTCCCTTGGATTTTGACAAGTGCAACAGTTTGATGTAAATTTAAAACTTTTATTAAAAATCAAAATACAAAATTAATTTTTTTCATTTTTTGTATCAGATTTTGTTGTATCAGAATCAGAATTTATTTGTAGGCCTTGAATGAATAAAAAAAATGTCAGGCAAGTCTTTCCTAATAAAGACAGGCTAGTCCCAGCAATAAATTATTTTTATAAGAGATAGAAATAATTTTGAGACTCTTAATACCAATGATAGGGGCCTATGCTTTGGATAAAGACTGGGTCAGGGAAAAACACAATCCACTGGCTGGCTTCCTCTCCCTACCCTGTATTTCATTTCCTTAAATAGACATTTGAAGAGGAGATCATCGTGACCTTCTTGGGATGCCATCTTTGCTTTTTCTGGCTGAATTAGGTGTACTCTGCATATGGCAAGCCTGCTGACTTCGTCTTTCTCCTCTGCTAGATCCTTGAAGGCAGATGGAATGTCTTATTCATCTTTTATGTTCTTAGCACCTGATACAGTGTTAAGAACATAGTAAGAGAATACAGAAATTGTTGAAAGAATGGGTGAGTGAGTTGACAGAGTGAGTCTATTCCATAAAGCAGCTATGTTTTTCTAAATTAGGAAAAATTGACAGATTAAGCCCCGGGGAAGAGAAAGGTGCTATTTTCAAAAGAGTGTTCAGCATGTCTCCAGGAACCAAAAATGCAGATTCCAGAATGTATTCCCACATGGAGTGACACAAACCAGCAAGTAGCACTCTGCAGTTGATCTGACAGGACTGTCAATCGCCATGCTGTGATCTACAAGAGAGGGATAGTGGGAGCACAGGGAAGGGAGATGCTTGTGCCGCTTAAACTAACACACCCTAGAGGAGCCTGATTTCCTCCATGATGAATTTTGCTAGAATACCCAAACAACTCTTTTGCATTTTCAGAGATGTTGAAATAACTACCCCATTCATCTTTTACTGAATGGGTGGCTTTCTTTTAATATGTGATTGTAATGAAGAAATTTACTTATTGTTTGTTTAAACAACAGAAAATACTTTGTGTAGCCGAAGCTTCAAAGAATATGTTAAACTGATCTATTAACTTTCACAGGAAAAAAAAATTAAATATAGATTTGTAACAGTTTGAGGCTACACATTCCATCAGACTTTATGATCTAAGCCTTTGATGTTAAGATGGATCATGGGTATCAGTCTCTAGTATTTTAAGCAGTTTGTTTGAACTCCTGTACCAGGGATCCCTGTTAAAAAGTTAGGGCTTAATAATAATAATACTTCAGTATTCATTGTGATTGGGAAAGACTTTCAACCAAAGACTGTTGCTGTCATTATCCCAATGGAACAAGACTCTAAACCTGGAGATATAGGCTAGGGTATAAAGGAATCAGTTCTCTAAAAAAAGCAGTAAGAACACTTAAAGGATAAGAAAAGAGTCAGCTCTGTAGGAAAAAATGCTAGTGGGAGAAGAATCCATTCTGTTGGTTCCAACTCTTTACCATCACACTCGTACCTAATCCTTTGGGTTTTCTTAGTTTGGTCCTCCACTCATCAGCACACTTTACCCCAAAGGTACAAATGCCCGCTTTCCTAATCCAAAGAAAAAAATCACTAGTAAAACAAAATGCTTTCCCTGTGTTTTTTTCAATATAATAGGATTTAGCATTAACTCCAAAGAAATTTTTTAAAAAATTGAGCTAGAAGCACAAATTTTAAGTTTCTGAAACTACAGTAATATTTTTATTGTATTGTATTTGTGTTTTAACTCCAGGATAGTTAACATAGAGTGTGATATTAGTTTCAAGTGTGCCATATGAAACTATAGTAATTAATGCCATCACCTCCTAGCCACTAGGAACCCATTATCTGATGTGTTCTGTTTTATTTTTTTAATAGTTTATTGACAAATTGGTTTCCATACCACACCCAGTGCTCTTCCCCACAAGTGCCCTCCTCCATTATCACCACCTCTTTTTCCCCTCCGCCTCACCCTTCAACCCTCAGTTCATTTTTAGTATTCAATAGTCTCTCAAGTTTTGCGTCCCTCTCTGTCCCCAACTCTCTTTCCCCATTCCCCTCCTCCTGGTCCTCCATTAGGTTTCTCCTGTTCTCCTGTTAGACCTATGAGTACAAACATATAGTATCTGTCCTTCTCTGCCTGACTTATTTCACTTAGCATGACACCCTCGAGGTCCACCCACTTTGCTACAGATGGCCATATTTCATTCTTTCTCATTGCCATGTAATACTCCATTGTGTATATATACACCACATCTTCATGATCCATTCATCAGGTGATGGACATTTAGGCTCTTTCCATGATTTGGCTATTGCAGAAAGTGCCGCTATGAACATTGGGGTACATGTGCCCCTATGTATCAGCACTCCTGTATCCCTGGGGTAAAGCCCTAGCAGTGCTATTACTGGGTCATAGGGGACTTCTATGGATAGTTTTTTGAGGAGCCTCCACACTGTTTTCCAGAGTGGCTGCACCAGTTTCCATTCCCACCAACAGTGTAGGAGGGTGCCCATCTCTCCACACCCTCTCCAACATCTATAGTCTCTTGCTTTGTTCATTTTAGCCACTCTGACTGGTGTGAGGTAGTATCTCAGTGTGGTTTTGATTTGTGTTTCCCTGATGATAAGTGATGTTGAGCATTGTTTCATGTGTCTGTAGGTCATCTGGATGTCCTCTTTGGAGAAGTGTCTGTTCATATCTTCTGCCCATTTCTTCACTGGGTTATTTGTTTTTTGGGTGTGGAGTTTGGTGAGTTCCTTGTAGATTTTGGATACTAGCCCTTTATCTGTCA